>NW_006917092.1:4384865-4390963 GCF_000516985.1 Pestalotiopsis fici W106-1 | reverse complement strand
GAGAGAGAGAGAGAGAGAGCATACCAGGGGCCACAACATGGCACACCTAGCATCGCATCTCTCCCAGCCTGCCATTTACTCACCCTCAGTGGCGCGTGCTGCCGCTTCCACCGCCAAGGATTGGTCCTACATAGACGGCTGGCTGCGGACAAAATTTCGAGGCCAGAACGTTCCTCCTTTTGAACGCAACGCCGACACGCTAAAGGCGCTGCTTGCTCTCGCGGCCCAGAATGAAGCCGCAGACGAGGAGCGCGAACAATTAAGTCGCATCGAAGCCGCTGTCCTTAACGACGTCAAGACTGCCGAGGCTGAGGCCGAGGCTGAGGCTGATGCTGTCGCCCGTCGCCTTCAGAAGACGGAGCTTGACGACGACGACGACGACGATGATGATGATGATGATGATGATGATGACGACGACGACGACGACAACCACAACAACAACAATGGCGGCACCTCCATTGATGCCACCTCCTTCGCAAATGATATCGTGTCGGCCCTGGAGAACTCTCTGTCAAAGGATGGCGCTGTCGCCCTAGACGCCATGGCTTCTGTTGCCATTGAGCTCGGCCTGCCCTGTCCCACTCCGGAAGAGCTGGGCTGCAAGTTTGTCGAGTTGCAGGCCCGGGCCTACGAGTTGGAACAGGCAACCGAACGCGTTGGTCTGCTGCAAAAGTATCTTGAGCGGGAGTCCTCAAAGGCAGACACCTTTCTCCGGGACCTTCAAGGCAGCGAGTTCATCCCTCCTCCCAATCTCGCCAAGCAGAATGCGGACCTCCAGAGCCGAGTCAAGTCCACGGCCGAGCAGCTGCCCGAGTTGTGCGCTCAGGCTGCGTCGCTCGAGGCATCCATCGGCGCCCCCAGCTTGACCGTGGACGAGGTCAGGCAGGACGAGCAAGACTATCTGGCTATTCTTGGCAAGAAAAAGGAGATGGACGCCAGAGTCAAGGCCTTTGCCGGTCTACCACCTGACTTGGAGGCGGCAAGACAGGAACTGGAAGCTCTCCGCTCCCAACTCCGTGCAGCAACGCAGAAGCGCGATGCTGGCTGGGAAGGTTTGGTCGAGCGGGAAAGCCCTTTCAAGCCTCGCAGCAGGAGACCCAATTAAGAGTCTTTATTCACACACACACACACACACACACACACACACACACACACGTGCACACATAAAGGGTGACTGGACCTAGCTAGACGTTGGAGAGCCATTCATCAATCGCAACCGATATAGCTGAATGCATCAAGTATTGAATACTGCTTCACGTCCCGTGCCACTAGCCATCAAGCAAGCAAGCAAAAAGAAAGAAAAAGAAAGAAAGAAAAAAAGAAAGAAAGAAAAAAAGAAAGTAACAAGAATAATGTACTGACTGCCTAACTGGCTGGCTGGTTGGCTGGCCGCAATGAGATTCGAGATTATTTATTGGCGGAAGTCCTTGTTGGCTCCCTCCATCCCTCCATGGCTTGGATCATGTAGAGCATGATGCATTATGTTGGTTGCCGCTGTACAGGTTTTGATACTACACATGGAAACGCCAACTTGTTGCAAATGAGGCTCGTTCCAAATTTATCCAGTCACAACTGGAGCACAGTGGCCAGTGTAAGCAATATATTTCCATCAACTGTCGGGTATTTACCCATGGCCGTGCTTGAATTTTCGCCTGCTACTCCAAAGGATTCGAGCGCATGACATGTGACTGACCCGTCTGCTCTCCCTACTGTATCTCACTCCCGTCCACCCCTTCGACCCCTCGACTCCTCGTTCCCCTCTCTCCGGCGCATCTGTACGGTCTGATCTGCTTGCTTGTTCGGTCCTATGGTGTTCCTATCACGATACTACTCTATGTCGGACCAAACACCTACATCGTATATAAATATAATCTTGACCGATTTGTGGTGGGCTGCGTGCCTGGCTGGCATTGATGGCTGGTTGTTGGTCCTGCTCCCCCACCACCCCCCTCGCCTTCACCCAATCATCAACCATCAGCAAACTTGGCTCTGTTTGTCCACGGAGTCACATTTTATCATCCAAAAGAGGATAATAGTGGCCTCAATTCACGTGCCTCATTGGATATCCAACCTTGGTTCGCATCCCTGTTGATATATACATGCCTTTGCATACTCGGGCTAGTTACATACTACTGTAATATGTGCCTGTGTATTTTTGTCCACGGTGTCACCCGGCTATCTACTGACGCCATGTCACATCGCCCCGACTAATATCAGGCGACATAACAGGACCATTTTCCGCCGCCATACTTTCTTTTTTCTCTCTGCCTCGTGAAAGTCCCTTGCTGGTCGGCCACAATAATGGCTGGATGCAAACATGGTCTATGATCTAGCATTGTCGGACCCCGAGGCATGTTCCCAGGGCCATGGGTATTGTAATACAAATTATCAAAACCCTCGAGCGTCCAAGTTGAAGGTCCCTCCCTCCCCTCCTCCTCCCCCCAGTCGATCCATCCAGCCAGAGAGCCCAGACCTTTCCGTCGCCCGGCCCTTGATTGACCCAAAAACACGTGCTTGACAAAACAGGAATACGACTTCAGCCAGAGTCGTATTTCTGTCACTCCATGGATTGCCAATTACCCCATTTGTCTAACAAGAGCCCTGTCACTGTCAGGACAATGGGCAACACTGAACAACAGTCTTTGAATCAGTCAGCATTTCTGTAATCATCCCCCCACCCACACCCGACGAGAGGTGAAAATTGAGGCAAACGGTCCCTGTGAAGAGATATATATATATTACATGCATCTATACTGGAATCAACCCGTCCGAGACAAGATGAAAAACAGTTTCAAGACTCTGTCTCATTCAAAGACTAGACCTCATCTTTGTTCCGTCTGAGCTCATTCCCGACTGATCCGACCACATCTTGAAATCGCCCGCGTCGTCCTGATATCTATCTTGGACCAGATCTCATTCCATCGTCTCAAGATGCGCTCTTTCACTTGGGCTGCTACGTGCCTTTTCATTGCCCGCTCGGCTCTGGCTTACGACCCCTACAACATCACGGCGAATTATGTCATCAACAACAAGAACTACTACGCCCGAACCTGGTATGGCGATGGCGAGCTATATATCGGCTCGGCCGTTCCAGAGGGCGTAGCCACGGTGACAAACTTTACCGGTATGATGCCTAAATTATCCTCTTGCTTTGCTTGCTTGCTTGCCGCTTCATTTTTTTTTCTTTATCCGTGACATATTGTTACATACACGAAATGGCCACTGATGTGCCGCGATTGACTGGGCCGACTGGCTGACTAAAACTTCCCCCCAATGCAATATAGTCCCTGCAGTCCGAGCAGACCTCCTGTACGTCGAGGCCACGGGCTCAGACCTCAACCTGGCCGACACAACATTTCTCGTCGTCAATAATGCGTTAGGCGCCTCGGAACCCGTCTTTTTTGCCGACGACGCCAGCGGGCTGGATGACGACGACCTCATCTACTGGTTCCGTTACGATACTCTGCTCTTCCCCATCTTCAACGACGGCACCGGCCAGTCTTACTTTTACCTGGCGGCCACCAGCGCCCCGGGCACCTACCTTGTCAAGTGGGTGCAGGGCGGCATCAAGTCGCCCCATAAGCCCACCTCGGCCGCCGACCTGGATGGAGCTTCGGTGCAGCTGACTGCCGTTGCTCCCAATGTATAGATATAGATGGACCAAGTAAGACAGAATGTCGAGTCTAGGCGCAGTCATTGTATTGGAAAGCTTGCAAGCTTGAGCGAGTGAAAGGGGACAAGACAAGCTTGTAAAGTCCTTGGGTTCGGATATGAGAGATGTATGAGCCGAGTGAGCATAACAACAGCATCATTATCAATCATCATTCAGCGGCCACAACAACAGACTATCAAGTCTCGGGGGAGGGGGAAAGCTGGTCTGAATAGTACTCGACGTCATTATTTCGCAACCTGGCCGTCTAGTCATTGGTGTCATTTACCAGCCAGCCATATGCTATATTTGTACAATAGAAATTTTGGGTGCCGTATTGCGTTCATCAATGGCCGTTGCGCCAGTCGTAATCCGCCGGACCCCCCAGAAATCGCGGTATCATCCAGCCAGTAGTAGTAGTAGTAGTAGTAGTAACAGTAGCAGCAGTAGAAAACCAAGAAGAAATATCAAAACGCCCTCTGAACAACGCGAGGTCCGGTCGGCATTTCCCCACATTGACGCCTTTGGCTGAGGGATGGATGAGCCTCAAGCCAAACAAAAGACCTATGTACATGAAGAAGTTATTTTTTGTATATGCGTCCTTCTTTCTAAGTTTTTTTTTTCCTTCTTTCCCGCCGAATAATACCATTTCCTGGCATTATTTTTGTTGTGGTGTCTGCTCGGCCGGTATGGGTCATGGCCATGCAAATCATTGAGCGTCGAGTTCGAGATTGGCTCGAGCCTTGAAAACCAGGGCCAGTCAGGTAGGTGGATTGCTTCAGTCCTCCCGAGTCATGGAAAGGATGGACAATTGGCAGAATCTGTGTGGAAATGAGGTAATGCCAAAGGTGGAGAGCCGCCAATACATCGGATTCAGACCACAAATGCTCGGTACTTTGTCAATGGCTTTGAGGCACCGCTTTTTCCTGGTTCACAAGGCCCCATGGCGTTGGTGAACATGGTGCTTATGGCGGTATCCGAGGCGCACAAGTGATGGTTATTTTAAGCAGTGTTTCTCCGGATAAAGTACGCCCTGTGGAACCATGGTCAGCTTCTCCTTGTGTGCATCCTTCTTCCCTAGACTTACTTTGAGAATTCATAGGCGGACCAGCAGATGGCGGTGCTGGGCATCGTCGTCACAACTCTAGGCTTCATTCCCTTGAAGAAGCCTCTCAGGCCCTCCCTTTGATACATGAGTCTGCATCCGGCCGTAAATCCATTGACGGAACGAAGTTCGGCATCGGCTGCTGATCCTCGCGTCTGCAACATGGTCTTGATAACGTCCATCGGGGTTGTCAAAGCAGCGGCAAAACCACCGGCGACGGCACCGGCCGTACAGTGTGTAAGTGGGTCATATTTCTTGTCGGGGTTCATGCTCGTGGATATCGACTCGTAGGCCAGGAACTGCAGAGCTGTGAAGGGGACGGTCATGGACAAGGTGGTGGGATAAGATACGTAGAAGGCCGACAGGCCCTCGTTCTTGTAGACGTATCGTGCGCAGTCTAGCATAGACCGGTACATCTTACTAGAGTTTTGAATCTGCATGCGCTGCTTGATGACTAAAGGGGAGAAGCAACCCAGTCAGTCGAGAACCGCACCTAAAGATCCAGAGCCCAACTTACCGTCAAAGGGGTTCATAAAGGCGTCGCTGGCAATTGTTGCGGCCGCTCCGCTGGTTGCTAGTATGGCGTGTTAGATCCCGGTGGTCCTGATTTTGCGCCGTGCGCCTCCTAGGGCTGTATCACTCACCAGCAGCCAGGGGATGGTGTTGTCCCGCCTGGTTACCTCCCATGGCATGTTTGACGGCCTCGTACGTGGCAAAATATACAGCGTGCGCCGGACCTAGACATGACATGTCAGCTGTGGACGGTCGCTCAAGGGGAACGAGCAAAACTCTGAAGTTCAGACGTCCCGAATGGGGGCTTAAACGCACCGGCTCCTACCACCACGCTGGACATTCCTCTCCATAGCTTTAGGATACCCTCTCCCGAGGCAATCTTGACTGTTCCCTCGATCATGCCTTTGTACGCGGTGCCAGAGTTGACAAGCTGCATGCGCGTCTGTAAGTTTCGACATGGTTAGTCTAGAGATTCATTATGGAGGGGGATAAGCTATGGCAGGGCGAAGAGTTGCGCACCTTGATCGCGTCGATTGGGTACATGACGGTATGTTCCTGTGAAGAAAGACGGATGTATTGTTAGTCGCCATCAAGTACCAAGGAAGTAGATTCGAGAGGCGGTTGGGCGGGGACTCACGGCGATACCAGCAAAGGCACCTGCGGCCATGTTCTGCGCCAGAGAAAAGTTGGGCGGCAGAGCTTCATAGCTGCAAGGCAAAGTATAGTCAGTTATTTGTTCGTTGATTTGTCCAATCGCTCAGTGATTTTGAGCCCAAGAAATCTCTCTCCTTCGCTCTCTCTCTCTCTCTCTNTCTCTCTCTCTCTCTCTCT
>NW_006917092.1:4375980-4384765 GCF_000516985.1 Pestalotiopsis fici W106-1 | reverse complement strand
CCTTTCCTCTCTCTCTCTCTCTCTCCTCTCTCTTTTCTCGCCCTCTCTTTTGATCCATCAGCCAACAACCCCAAAGTTGGTGTTGCATAGGTACAATCAGTCTTATGTACTTATATTGGAAAAAGAACAAACGCCTTTTTTTTTCCCCCTCCTGGATGAGCTATGTTTTATAATCTTCCAATTAATTATATTGCATGCATGTATTTTCTTGAGGTAGGTATGTAGGAGTAGTGTAATAGTAGCAGTGAATTTGACCGGTCTTTAACGGCCTTCGATATAATTGGGGGGGTACTAAAGACACAAACGAAAGCACACAGACTGCTCTGTTTTCTGTTGATGTCTGTGTATTACTGCTTTAATTATCACATTCGTTACCTTAATGCCCTTTTTTTTTTTTCCTTTGCAACGCCGTGACGCTCGTCAGCAACCGGATAGAGATCGGAGACGAGACCTTGTCCTCCCTACTAATATGTACTTACCTACCTACCTACATAATGTAGTCAGCCTCTAGGTTAGTTTTTGCTGCCATCCCAACACCTGGCAGAGCCATACAAATCGACCAACAACACCATATATCCCGCTGAGCCGGCTTGTTACTTTATTCCACATGCCTGACTGAATATTTGTCTGCCTGCAGCAACTATATGAACTCTGAATGGCATTCCTCCGAGTAGCATTGCTCTCCAAACAATCACATATACCGAGTCTCTTGGGGAGTTTCTTTTTTTTTTTTTTTTTTTTTTTCCCTTACGAATATTCTGATCTCTTTTATGCCTCTCTCCGTCCCGGATGCTCGTCTCGTGCACCTACACTACTGTGTACAACTCTGTACGTATTGTAAACTACGCGTAAAGGGAAATCTCCACTCGAAATGTTTTATCAGATCCTCGGTCCCCTCTGTAACCCCGGTTCCCGAGGTACTAAGCGAAACCGCCCATAATCTGATCCGCACCCAGATCCGCTCTTTTTTCTTTTTCTTTCTGCTCAGATTCCTCATCATGCCCAGGTACACGACCAGGGTCGCACAGACAAGTACCGATGGTGAGCTGGTCAACTACCGTTGGTTAGACCATGTTAGAGGCACTCAGATTTGTGTCTAATGCACAAACTCGAAGTCCACCTATGCAAGCGGCAGTCCAACGAGTCACACACGGTCAATGTACCTCGTAACACACCTCAGTCAGTGCTGGTAAAACGGGTTTAAGTTCCAATCTTTAGACCTCTTCAATCACTCGGGTTGTTATCCATCACGACTCGCGACTGTTGGCAATCAACCCTTCTCTTATTGTACACGCATCAGATATGCTTGTGTAATATGCATGTCCACACACCCTCGGATCAATCTATCGGTTGGTTGGTTCCTTGGTTGGATGCCGAGTTCCCAACTTGAGGAAATATAATAAGCCAACCTTGGAATGGCAGAGTCTCTTGTTGTACTTTGCCCTTGATACTCGGCGCTCGGTTTCACGGACGGAGTTTTCTGATGGTAGGATCGGTCTGACCAGATCTCTCAGTCTCGGCACCGGACAGCGGCTCGGACGTGTATGCACATCCTTCGCGGCCGATTCATGAATAAGCCGATAACGCCGCGAGGCCTTTCCTTGAAAGAACATGGAAGCTTTCCCAATTCTACACATTCCAGGATTCCGCCGGTTTGATTTTACCTCCTCCCCTTCGCACAAGTTTTCAGCGACACACTTTACACATGAATACTGTTGCAACGGCCTTGTCTACTTTCTACAGCCCAGGCAATCATCAGTTTGTACCAGCCAGTCATTGAGTGGAAAGTGGAAGGGAAGGGAAAGCATTTAAGAAAGAAAGAAGAAAAATCACCCCTCTGCTCCACCCAGTCACTATGCTCAGATTGCTTGTCATCCAATCATCTGCCCATGTATTATGCCTCGATCTGCACGCTGCACATGTCTGTCGTGGCATCTATAGTGTACTACTAGTCTGGTACCCCCCCCCCCCCCCCAAAAAAAAAAAGAATCAACCAAAGACTCTACAAAGTAACTGAATGCTACTGCTGTGTACTACCCACTACGTTCACCATCTCGGTCAGTCACCCCAACGATCGAACGGAGCTGCATGTCGGGCGGGTCCCAGACGACGTCCTTGAAGTCCAGCCTGGGTCGTGCCTTTACTACCAGACTGCAGCCACCGGCCTGGTCTGGCAGTCTCATTTCTCCCTCACTCTTGACCAACAGCATTGGCCGCCAGTGATCGCCTTCCGCCATATCTCCGGCCTCCACGGCAGCCCCAATCTCGAGCCCGATGGCCCTCCGAGCCCCCCAGCTCACGCATGAATAGAGTATCTTCGCATCCTCTGGCGTGCCCGACTGATATATGCCAACACCGAGCGACGCCAGCTGCAGCGGATCTCCGGTGCCATATGGCGTAAATGCATTGCCGACATTGTTAACGCTCAGACAGGCCGACAACCCATAATCACGAATCAGCGAGGGCACCTGCAGCGTTCCCCGGGGCCTTGTGTGCGGCCTGCTTGAGCCCTCGGCAGACTGTCCTGGTCTGCCCATCATGAATAGATCACTGGTCGGGAGACCAACAAAATAAATCGGCAGCATGCTCTCACTGATCCTTCTTGCCATGTCATGGAGCTCCGAGGCCGCTAGACTACTCAGCTGTGTACAGTGACCGAGGACAATCGTCTTTGACGCATCTGCCCGGTCAACCCATTGATTCTGCTGCAGCATGTCAACCACCGTGTAAGTTAGCGGAGACGAGCTAGAAGTGGCGTCGAGGTTGTAGTCGAGATGAAAGTCAAGATGTAGATTGTTTGCCAGTGTCATATGTATGGCCCATTCAATGTTGCGCACGGCAGCCTCCCGAGACTTTTCAACATATGGTGTCGTTCCCAGGGCATCAATGGCATCAGCATACTCTGTCAGGGCAGATTCCATGTACACTCGGTTTTCTTGTCCAAATTCAGTCGAGAAGATTGGATCTTGCGCAAAGGCACAAATTTGCATCTCCATCAGGTGAGAAAAGTCCTTCTTGAGCTTGACGGCCGACTTCAACGCCTTGTTGCCCGTGACATGGTCGATCTCTACAAAGGCTCGCAGGGCCGTGACACCCTGCCTATAACTAGTCGCCAGCAATTGAGCGCCGCGCAAGTAGAGGTCCTCTTCCGTGTATCGTTTCTTGGCCTCGGCCGTATTTGCAAGGGCCTCTGTAAACGCACCAGAGGCTGGCGCAAGGTCGGAGTAGTCTGGGTGTTGATCCTTTGGGCCATGGTTGCAGGTCAGTATATAAGGCTTGTCGAGGTGTACATGCGGGTGGCACAGCGCTGGGAGTAGCATCGTGATAGGGTCTTCTGGGCTGCCCTTCTCCTGTCGAGTCGATGATGCATCTATCCTTTGGACCACGTCATTCTTGACCACAATATCCCAACGGACGTTGCTGCCACGTGCTGGGAGAATGACGCTGTCAATCTTAAAGTCCTTCATGGTTCACTCGCAGGATTCAATCCAGAGGTGGACTTCAAGTGCTGTCTTGATGTCTGATATATATTGGCGAGAAGGTAGTGCGGAGCCAGAGGAACAGATCAAATTCCATGTTACGCTATCGCAAGCAAGATATGTACCTGGCACTGCGTAGATATGGAGTATGTGTATATCTACAACACGGGATTAGTGTACCGCACAGTTGCATATTGCAGTCGATATGGCGTCTATAGTATGTAGTATGCGGGTCCTCCAAGGTGTTTTGGCAAGCTTTCCTTGATACCTATGCAACGTGCCCATTCATCACTCCAATGAAGGCATTATGCTCCAACAACAATGACAAGACAACGAGCTATTCATAACTGGCGTATTACCTAACTTAACAGGAATGCTCACGGCCTAAATGTTGTTTAATTTCCAGATGCTATCATGTAGTTATGCCAGTTGATGATGAGACTTGCAGTCTGTTTTGACACCTGCAGCGGCCGTTGACATCATGGGCGGCGGGGTTTTCAGACGGACGCCGCTAAACTTGGAGAAGGACGGATGATTTTTTTTTAGGAAAAAAAAAAAAATTTTCCCCAGGTCCGATCCCGGCGACTCGATAGCACCTCAGTCACATTAGCTCCTTCAACGAATTTGCTGGCGGGACTGGAGTCATTGGACCCTTTTCCCCGACCAAACGCACCTCTGCCCATTTTATTCCAATTGCTAATCAGACCAATCAAGAGAAAACAGAATCTCTTAGCTCCGGTCGCTCGTTAAACATCTGTGCATTCATTCGTGACTGTTCACCCACCCAAGAGAGAGACGAGAGTACTACATACGTTGTTGGTTGCTGTAACGTACGGGTACCTGTCCTGGGAGTGGCCAACTGCAGAGTGAAACCTACTACTATCATCATTACTACTGCAAGCATATAGAGACATATACTGGCGGCTACCTCATCTCTGCCTAGACTACAAGATCACACATAGTCAGCGGCAAAAATATCCAGCCAAGATGCCAAACTTTGATCTTGGAGAGTCCATCCCCCCCGACACGGCACACGTGAGCAGCAAACCCTCAATAACCCTTTAGTATCTTTGGCAAACCAGAAACATGAACCAACTGACCAATGCCAGGCTGTTAGTGTCTCACTGCCAACATGGAAGGCAAACGTAGGATATGAGGAGGGCGAATCGTGGGTCGTTGACAAGATGGTCACGGGATATCCCAGGTGAGGAGAGATCATTCATTTCGCCAGGTCCCAAAGAAAGTGAGAGGGGGGCAGGGAGAAGACATTCTGACCCCCACCTATCCAGATTCTTCATACACAAGAGTATCCAGGCGTTTGCCGAGGACATTGTCTCCAAATTCGGCAAATCGGGACAGCTTGCCATGCTCTTTCCCACCAAGAAGACGGCGCAGAGGTGTCTTCAGTTCATCCGGGACAAGGCTCCGGCAGAGCTCACAGGCGACCTTGAAGTCTTGCACTTGGTCCTCGACACCTCCAAGGAGAATTCCGAGGCGCTCCAGACCGTCCGGCCAGCTGTCTCGGCCGTCCTCTATAAGCAAGAGGCCTTCTCAGTTGCCAAGCAGTATTGGCAGCATTCCGGCGACGGTGTCTCGAGCCGCCGGGCCGAGTTCTGCCACGGCTTGCTGAATGACGGTCTGCTCGTCTTGGAGACGGCCAAGTCTCCCCGTGACTCGTACCAAAAGTGCCGTGGCCCTCGCCGTTATCAGCAGCGCCCCTCATCCATTGATGCTACCAACGGCCACGCCAGCCTAAAGGGACAGGCCAAGAATGGCGTAAACGGCGCGGCCGAAGATACTACCGAGGCACTGGAGAGCTCCCGATTCCTCGAAGAGCGCTTTGGCCGGAACCTGTCCGTCTCTCTTGTGGCTAATGCAAAGTCGGCGATCCGGCGCCGCATTGCCGGCACTCTGACGGAGACAATAGACCTGACGGCCGCACTTCCCTCGATGCAAAGCGATGCCCGAGGTGTGACCAATTTCAGAGAGGACGACGTGTACCTGTTCCCGTGCGGCATGAATGCCATCTTCACGGCGCATCAGATGTTGCTCAGGGCACGCGAACCGCGCAAGAGTGTCAACTTTGGTTTCCCGTACGTTGATACGCTCAAAATTCTTGAGAAATTCGGCCCCGGATGTGTCTTTTACGGACGGTCCTCGTCCGTTGATCTGGATGATCTTGAACAACGCCTCAAGAGTGGCGAGAGATTCCTAGCCCTCTTCTGCGAATTCCCTGGTAACCCACTGCTGACTTGCCCTGATTTGGCGCGAATCCATCAGCTGGCAGATACCTATGACTTTGCTGTCGTGGTTGATGATACCATTGGCACATTTCACAATGTGAATGTGCTCCCGTTTGCCGACATGGTCGTCAGCAGTCTAACCAAGATCTTCTCGGGAGACAGCAATGTCATGGGCGGCAGCTTGGTTCTCAACCCCAACAGCCGGTACTACACTCCACTGAAAGAGACCTTGACTCGTGAGTTTGAGGACACCTACTGGGCCGAGGATGTCATCTTTCTCGAGAGAAACAGTCGCGACTTCATATCGAGAATTGACCGGGTGAATGCCAATGCCGAGGCCGTTTGCGAGATTCTCCTAGCACACCCCAGTGTCACTCAGGTGTACTACCCCAAGTACAACGATAGTCGTCCCAACTTTGAGGCAGTCAAGACCTCGAATGGAGGCTATGGTGGTCTGGTCTCTTGCTCCTTCAAGAGCAAGGCTCATGCCGAAGTGGTTTTTGATGCCCTCGAGACCGCCAAGGGACCGAGCTTGGGTACAAATTTCACACTGTCCTCGCCCTATGTGATTCTGGCGCACTACCAGGAACTCGATTGGGCCAGAGGGTTTGGCGTTGATCCATATCTGCTACGGTTTAGCTTTGGCTTGGAACAGACAGAAGAACTCATGGCTGTTTTCTCCAAGGCCCTGGAAGCATCTGAAAGCGTACCGAGTGAATGAAACTAAAGTGTCCCGTGCTCGTGGTAGTGTGGGATAAAAGTGTGCAGTCTAGAGAAGGGAGGAGGAGGAGGAGGAGGAGAAGAAGAGGGGAAAACTGTTTTTTCAGATAAACATGTCAGCGTTGTGAAGCGAAACTATTGTGGCGCATGTGAATAAATAAAACAAGGCACATATTATTCTCATCTATATCTTGAGTATGGAAAGGGGTATCATTACACAGATTATCGGCCTGCTTTGCGCCTGCGATGGGCAAAGGGCCCAGCCATTGCGTGATCCGCCATTGCTGGCCCGTTCCTCCTCCCCCATCCATCACGAATCCCGTCGTCAAGTCCAGTTGAAGTTGCTCGTGGCAGCTACATGACCGAGCATGGCCGGTCGGTATAGTCGGGCCCGAATATCTCCTTGCCGCGCTCAAGTTCGTTTGCTTTGATTTTCTCCTTGACCTCGCGTGGAAAGTACTCCTTGAGGAAAGCGGCGTGGGCGGCGTCAAAATTCTCCATACCGGCCGCCATGATGACATCGCCCCTGCAGAGCGGACAGAATCTCTCCCCTTTTCGCTGCATCTTGACCAGACACCGACTGCAAAAGATGTGGTCGCACTTTAGTCGAATGGGCCAATATGCAATGGCGAAGCAAATGGGACACAGGTAGTCGTCAAGTTGCGGTACCATGGAAATGATTTCGCTGGAAACCTGTGCGCACAAGTCCTTGGCCACACTGCCGGCAAGCAGCTTCTCAGAGTGGACGGCCACGGGAAAGGTCTTGGCGACACCCAAGGACGTTCTCTTATCAAATTCTTTGAGTAGAGAAATAGAACAGTCAGCAGCCATGCCTACAAGGAGTATAATCGAAAACGTATAGATTGTCCCAAGGGTCTACCGAAAGGCAGGTGGTGGCGGCAGCAGCAGCAATCAGCCATGAAGAAGAGCGAGGAAGCACTTACTCTTGAGGATCTTTGTGATGGCAAGCTGGTTGATCTCTTGGAATTTGAGGTTTTGCAGCAGCATGGCATTGACGTTTAGAAACTTGTTAAACGCCTCGCGACTGGGCTGCAACTTGAGCCCTTGAACAAGTTTGCGTTGCAAGACCTGCTCCTGAAACCACTGCAGCTGCTTGGTCGCCTGGGCGCTGCTTCTCGCACCATGGTCGGTCTCGCGATTCGAAAAGAAGATGCGCGCATCAAGGTACAGCTCAAAAATGTCGCGCCATTTCGCCAAGTCATCCTTTGCTCGTTTTCCGTTCGAAGGCTTCGAGACTTTTGTAATCTCTTGTCCGAGCGCCACGATCTCACCCTTGAGCTTCTCCTGCTCTTGTCCCTGTAGAATGTCCAGGTTGGAGACATCCGTTTGTAAGATATCAAAGAACTCGGTATCAAACACCAGCGGCACCTCGACCTTGCGCAGCATCAGGGGCGCCTTGGTGGCAGGTTGCAAGTCCAGCAGGGACTGGGCGGCGTCCTCGGGCTCGGAACCCTCGTCGGCGCTAGAAGCATCTGGGATCGATGCTGGCGCTGTGGCGGTGCTTGTGGCCTCCTGGCCGTCGGGGATACCAGCCGCGGATGCTATGCTGGACCTCCTGTCGGAGGCGATTCTGCTGAGGAACTGCCTGGTTGAGGGCGAAAGGGTGGCATCAACAGCGACGCCATTGCGCAGATGAACAAAGACAGTCAGCTTGGGGCGCAGGTGGTTGGACTTGCTTGGTTCCCCGTTGAGGTCGTATTTCCAACCGTGATGGTGGCCACTGAATGGACCTGTCGCGGCAGATTGGTCGGCAGCCAGCTGGGCCAGGGTATCTTTATCCAGGCCAAGCTCGTCCAGCTCTCTAGTGACCTTCTTGAGACATTTCTTCAACTGGCCATAGGGGATAGCTGATTCTACCCATTTCTGAGGAAAGCCTGTTTTCACCCCCTCCCAAATGGTGGAGCGGTCAGCAACGGCGAGCGCAAATGGAGGGGGGAGGGGAAGGAGTCTTCATCATTCGGCTGCCGGTGAACAGACAACACACGAGGAGACAAATCTGACTCACCTTCCTGCTGAAGTGATTTCTTGAATTCCTGAGCGAACTTCATGTTGTGTAGCGGAGTAATTCCTTGGTACGTCGCTCTCTCCTGATAATCGAAGTCCCAGCAGGCACAAGCGCCCTTTTTCTTGCTGCTGCCACGGGCGCGATGCTGGGTGCTGTTGGGCAACCTATGTCTTCTGTATTTGATCTCCCGTTGCCTGTCTCTGGTCTCTTCCTCGGTGACTCAAAAAGGGTAACCGTCACCTCACGGGTCCGCTGGCGAGGCCAACATAGTTTGGGTGTATTATTGGGGGGAGGGGGGGGGGGGGGGGGGGTGGGGG
>NW_006917092.1:4362728-4375880 GCF_000516985.1 Pestalotiopsis fici W106-1 | reverse complement strand
GAGAGAGAGAGAGAGAGAAAAATGGCAAAGAAGGATGGGTGGACAAAATTGCAACATGCAAATAAGGTAGATGAGCGAGAAGATAGGCAATATACTACAACGACAAATAAGCTAGGATTAAATAGTCTAGGCATGCAGGCAACTAAATGACATTTGTAGAAGCGAATCTGGGCTGATGAACCGTCATCGGGGAAGAAGGTTTTCGAGTAATGTCCCATGGGGGCTTTTTCTTTTGGGTAAGGTTCTTTTTTTTTTCCAACTTTTTGGCTGTATTAAGTAAGGCACGGGCGGCACTGTCATCCGGAGGGGCGATCGATGGAGGGGTGGATTGTTCAAACTTTTCTTCTTCTTCTCACTCACTTCTTTGACTTGCATCCTTGGTTTTGTTTGTGGTTTTCTGCTACACTCATATTATGAATGTTCCATATGGCGAGGAAATAATAAAAATGCTCTGAAAGGCATCAAATCATGCCTCGCTCCTGGCATATGGCGCCCCTCCTGTTATTTATATACCCACATACAGGCTACGTTGACTAGATCACATACAGTGGGATACAGGTAGAGCGGAGGTCCTCAATGTTCAATCTTTGCTCAATACCTACTTTATCGACTCTACCTCTGCAATACATGGGGGTTTTTTTTTTTTTCTATCTTGGGAAAAAGGGCACGCGACCATTGCCCAAATCTAGAATTGCCACAAGTCCACAAAGCATCTCGCTTGCATTGATTGACCTGCAGGTGCAGGCAGATCATTTGGACAGGGAAGGAGGAGGAGGAGGAGGAGGGGCGGCGAGAGGAAGACTTAGATGGGGACCAACCAAAGAAGAAATCTAATGTACTATGTAAAGTGTTAAATATGTGCACTGTAGGTACGGACGTCGGTAGGTCATTAAATGTATGTATAAAACCATGGATGTTAGTGACCCGTCTAGTGGATATCAACCACCAGAGTCCAGACTGTCTCCCTAGGGACCTAGTTGAGGCCTGGCTGCATCTTTACATTACCTGTGGAGGTAAACAGTCATGTACAAGTCCTACATACCTCCCGGGGTTTTGATTTGTGTCGGCCTCTTGATTTCTACATGCAGTTCAAGCTGATATGCCAAGACACAAGTTGTCCTCGCTCATACTGCACCGTCAAGTCTAGTAGTACTCTGTACCAATGTAGTTACACAAGCAAAAAGTCATGTAGATATCCTCCATTCGAAAGAAGAGGAGATTTACGAAACTTTTTCAAATCTAGTGTTAGTAGTGAATAGGTATAACAGATATCTATTCATACTAGACTGCCCACGTGCCGAAGGCGCGTGATGGTACGGGACTGATGAGGCGCATCTTGTTTTCCCAGGTTCCATCAATTGCAACTTGAAAAGCACATCAACTAGCTGAGCCCGATGGGATCGTCAATTAGCTGCTTTTACTATGACTAGATAGGCAAGTTTTCAGGTCCCCTGATTCCCCTCCCGATTTCCCAAGAACGGGAGGGAAAAAAAAAAAAAAAAAAAAAAAAAAGTGCTACCCCGCCATCATGTACCTAATGTATTTCCAATCTCGGCCATCGCGGGGTTCTACAATTCAAGACACCGACTTTAGGTTGCCGCCAGGAGAAATTCTGTTCAAGCTGTAATATGCAGGTGCTGATGTGGAAATCAATAATTTACAAAAGCAGTTGGTTCTCGTCAGATGGGTGATAGATAATATCATGCCCTCATGGCCAATAGACAAATATTTTGCAGCTATCAATTTCTCCGAGGTTGCCGTAAAGGGCTACAACATCATTATCCAGCGACTTGGGGCATTTCGACATTTTATCTTTTGTGCTCCACTCAGCCAACCCGTCAACCTCTATTGCTCCATTGCGCAGATCCATCCGCCTTTGCAGCCTTATTACACTAGAATATCTCAGTAAAGGTTCTAGTCTTTATTGGCTCCCGTCCGTCCAGATATTCTCGATATCGGCGCCGTGTCTTCTTCATTGAGTCAAAGCCAGAGAGACGCAGCAAGCCCGAGGCGGCCATGGGAAACGAGCAGTCCTCCAACCGTGGCTCTGCCCCCACGAATAATGCGCCGCAAAAAACCGATTACTACGAGCTCTTGGCCGTCGACCGCCAGGCCACCGATGATGAGTACGTCCACGATCCTGCCTCCTTGACCTGTATATACATACACACGTGAAAGTTACGGGGCCCATCATAAACGGCTAATCATCGAACCACTACGTCTCTCAGGATCAAAAAGGCGTACAGGAAAAAGGCCCTCGAGTTACATCCCGATCGAAACTATGGAGACGTCGAGAACGCGACCAGAAAGTTCGCCGAGGTTCAGGCCGCCTACGAGGTTCTCTCTGACGCCCAGGAACGAGCCTGGTATGACTCTCATCGTGATGCCATTCTACGCGGCGATGACCCGAACGAGACTGGCGGGACCGCCGAGTACTACAATGTCCGCATGACCACCGCCAGTGAGCTCTTCACCCTAATCGGTCGCTTTAACTCGACCGTACCATTCACCGATGCCCCGAACGGCTTCTTTGGGATCCTGCAGAACACTTTCGACTCTCTGGCCGAGCAGGAGATCGCCGCCTGCGAGTGGGATGACCAGCCCATTGTCGAGTACCCATCCTTTGGTTGCGCCGCCGACGACTATGATAGCGTCGCAAGGGTCTTCTACAGCGCCTGGTCCAATTTTGCCACCAAGAAGAGTTTCGCATGGGAGGACAAGTGGCGTCTGTCGGATGCCCCTGATCGGCGGGTGCGCCGGCTCATGGAGAAGGAGAACAAGCAGCTCCGCGAAGAGGCCAGGCGCGACTTCAACGATGCCGTACGCTCCCTTGTCGCCTTTGTGCGGAAACGAGATCCCCGCTATGTGCCAAATACCCAGTCCGAGGCAGAGCGACAAAAGATACTGCGCGAGTCGGCGCAGCAGCAAGCCGCCAGGGCCAGGGCTGCGAATCAAAAGGCCGCGGAAGACTATGTTGTTCCCGAGTGGGCACAGTCGAGGGGAGATGACCAGGGACTGGAGGGGGAGTTCACAGAGAGTGAAGAGGAGTCCGAGGTCGAGGTCCTCGAATGTGTGGTTTGCAACAAGACATTCAAGACAGAGAAGCAATACGAGGCGCATGAGAAAAGCAAGAAGCACATCAAGGCAGTACAACAACTCAAGAGGCAGATGAAAAAGGATGATGTCAAATTCGACCTCGACGACCCAATAGCACCCGCCACGCTTGCCGACGAGGACGGGGGCGATGACGTTGTATCGGAAGATGGATTGGCGGAAGCAGAAACACTGCAGCATAGCGATGCCGGGTCTGAAGCGGCCCTTGAGAAGATTACCGATGCAAACAAGAGTGTGCCGACCTCCAAGGAGGAGCCCAGCATAGCCTCTGATGAAGAGGATAGTGGGGATGATGAATATGCCCCGAGGGCCATTGTTGAGGATCGCCTTGCTGCGAAGCCGCCCAGCAACGGGGATCGTGATGAACTGGAGGATATTACCCACGACACTGAAGACCTGGCCCTTCAAAACACCGGATTAAACAAAAAAGTTGGCAAGGCCAAGGCGAAACGGGAGAAGAAGGCAGCCAAACAGGCCGAGTTGGAGCAACAAGGTGCTTCACAGAAATGTGCCGTGGTAAGTACAATTCATTTTTCACATTCGACATTGAGCTGCATACATCATCTCTTTTCCCTTTTCAAAGCGACCAGCTTGATAATAATAACAACTACTACACCATGGGACCCCGACGAGAATGCAGAAGAGACGATTTTGTTGTGAGGCACGCAGGCATAGTTGGAAAATACTGACTTCATTTCTTGTAGTGTGATGAGCTATTTGATTCCAAAACCAAGTTGTTCAGCCATCTCAAGGCGAACCCCAAACATGCAGCCCCCGTCGGTAGCATCAAAACATCAAGCAAAGCTGCCAAGGCCAACAAGAAGAAGCGTTGAGCATGATGCCTACAACCTGACATGGTTCATGTTCTCGATAAGCTCAAGACTTCAAAGCGCCAAAACTATAACAATGCCGACATCCTCTTGCCTATACGCCCTCGCAGGGGTGTAGCTCAGCTCGGACTGGCACATGAGCTACAAAGCTGCCATGTGTTGAGATATTGTTTTCTTCACTCTCCTCTGGCCAAAGGCGGTGACAGTCTCATATTCCGACCAAGTAGCAGAACCGTCACTTTTACAGATGGGCAGCTACCACGAGCGGCCACGCACGAGAGATGGCAAAGGCAGAAATAATGATGGCTAGCTAGCGGGTTGGGTCTATTTCCGCTACCCGATGTGATAGCTAGAGACACGCCGTGATGCATAATGTATACCAAGTCAACCGAAACGCCTAGGCTCCCCCCCAATGAGTGGCTGGCTTGAGTGGCTGGCTTGGGTGGTGGCTGCGACTCACTCCCTCCCTTCCAGAACTACCGTCGCGCAAAGTTCATGCGTTACCCGTCAAGCGCAGTGTCGGCATCATTTTCGTCATCGCTCATGGCCTCTACCTGGTCCATGAAACTATTCTCATTGGCCTCGCAATGTGCGACAGGGTCATGGTCTGAGACGTGGATGATGGATTTGCCCTGGACATGCTTGACGCCACGCCTCCAGTCGGTCCAGTCGTCCTCGCTCCGGATGAGGAAGCCAATCAGCATGCTCGGATCCATTTCCTTAATGTGAAGGCGCCGGAGCTTGCGCGTGTGGCAAGTATCAATTTCGTCGGGGGTATAGTCGGCAGAATGCTCGTGGTAAGGCAAGGCAGGACGGGTAAAATGCGGGTCTAGATAGAAGAAATACAGCCCCTGTACGCCGACAAAATAATGTGAGGACGATGGCCGGCCGCTAGGGAGACGACGGAAGTCAGAGATAGGCAGACGGTTTCTAGAGGAGATGGTTCACTCACCCGGCGATACCAATAGACTGCGGCATCTGCAAGGACGCAATAAGCGCTTCCCAATACACCGGCGTAATCTTGTCAATACCTAACCTTGTACCGACGAGAACAACTGTAGGGTGAAAGGTCTTGCCGTCTGGCATGGCAATCTTCATAAAGTTGTCCTCGTACACATCAGGTCCATCTCCTGTGGAGTAGACCCGCAGATCCGGCTCGTTTGCGTTCGTCAGTGCCCTTGGACATTAACCGTCAGCTTTTGGTATCTTCCCGTTCTAGTATTGTTTTTTTTTTTTTCAACATTGCTGCAAGGCGATGGATATTGTCTTGGGGCGCCTCTGGACGTACTGTATGCACCTGGCAGTTGCCGACGGGCCAAACCATTCGCCAGGATATTTACCACAAGCGGCGGCACCATGATCTACAAATTTGTGAATCGAATAGGGTGCTCTCGGATCATCAGCAAAAAGAGAGAGGAGATGCTTTTCCTGTTCCCCCTCGGCGCCCCTTCGCCAACCTGTTCCGGGGGGAAAATTCCTTGGTTAGTATTTGAACTGGTTCGGTACCCTCGGGAGTGGACTTTACCTCTGCCCAGCTTCTCTGTTTGCATGGCATTTGCTAGCAAGCTCTGACCTGAGCGTATCATACATCCCCATCCACTATCGGAGGAGAAGCCAGCCTGGTCCGACAACTGTGTTTTGATACGCATGGAGAAGGACAGAGCCGCCAACGCCTTTGGGTCGTGCGACTTGGCTATAGGCTCGAACTCTGATCTGTAGGTCATCCAGACGCGCGATTCAAAGTCATCTAGAAAGGCGGGTGGCCAGCCCCCGTCCCTTGGGGCATCCTCATAAGCAAGTGACGAGTCGAGACTGCTGGAGATGGAATCTGGTGGAGTCTCTGGCAACTTTGCAGGCCCTTGGGCCGGGGAAGGGTTGTTGTTGTTGTCGCTGGTGATATCATTATTATTATTACTGGTCGTGGATGGGGAAGAGTCATGGGCGGCGGCGGCGGCGACAGCAGAAGCAGTTGTCGGACTGGATGTATTTTCGGGGTGCTTGTGGGTGTTGGTGTTGTTTAGTCGGTAGGACGTCCCTAGACACCATACGGGCTGATCTTTGACGATATCGTTGGTCGGTTCGGGGTCCCAGAGCATCTGCACGATCCGCCGACCCACGTCCAAAGTGGCATCCATCTTGGGGAAGAAACCGTGCGCGCGCGCGTTGTGAGTGTTTATGATAAGTGACGCTGAAACAAGTGTATCGAGAGTGTCAAGTAGTGATGACAGTATGACGCTGTCCCCGTCGCAGAGACTGTTGCCGTATGCAGTACCTAGGTAGGTTGGTCGTCAAGGTAAGTTGGGGGGAGTACTACTCGGCGGGGGGTGGTGGGAGAGTAGCAGGCAGACGATAAGAAGAGCAACAGCAACAGCAACAGCAACGGATACAAGGGCAGATGCGCAGGCAAGGACGTGCTCGTTGTTTGGGGACCAATGAAAGGGGAGAGAGTCGGAGGATGCTGAAATGAGCAGCCGATCAAGGCCACAATGTAATCAGAATGGACCAGCAGATGATGTTGAATGCTGCTGCTGTTGCTTCTTGTTCTTCTTTTGCTGGTGCTGGTGTATGTGTATTGGTTATTGGTGGCTCAACTCGACATGGATGTACAAAGGTTAGCTAGCTACCAGTAAGAAGTACTAATGTTATAATAACTACCTACACTAGGTATGTACATTATCTACCCTACATTGCCCAAATGTAGGTGCAGTACCTAGTAGTTCATCCAGTACAGTCATCTGGCCAAGGCGGGCAGCTGATTGCCTTATGTGACGTTTCTTGGGCTCGCTCAGGCGCCCCGCCCGATTGGATCCAGCGCCGCCGCCATTCAGTTCCGGCACAGCTTCTCGGCCAGCCGGGGTTAGTGTAGCCCAAGCTCATGGCTGATATGGAGCAATGGAATGCCACTCGAGCGAGACCTGGACAGCTGGAGGCAAGAAAAAAGGGCATCGGAACTTGCCGCAGCTAACAGTGGAGAGACATGGAGGGTGCAATTGTGCTACATTTATGGAATAATATGTCTTTTTATTATATAGCTAGTAACACAAGGTAGGTAAGATCCTAGCTGCAACAAATACGTATGTGTACAGGTGATGAGCAACTCAATAAATCAATGAGAGGTATAGAAAATGAACATGTTGTTCTGCAGAATGACCGAATGTGTTCCATGGGATTAGACACTGCTTTTCAGGCAAACATGGAGGGTACCTAATGTAGCTGTTCTGTGTATTGGGAGGAGTACTACACAAGAGTCTGAACATGTTGGTATTATACAGCGGTAGTCATGTACGTATGAGATACTGTGGCTAGATAATTTGATGATTGGTTTATTGAACATAGGTATCTTGTGTGTACCTTCCCGACTGCCATCTTTCAGTGTGAATTACCACGGATATTATCTGCTTTCCATCTTCCAACAAAGTATGTTAACATGTGGTGAATGTACCTGGGTACTACTACTTGTCCGTCTGTGAGAGAATTTGCAGGACCCAGCTGAATCAAATTGCAGGCAAACAGAGGCAACAACGAGGGGAGTTATGTCATGCACAAGAATTAACTGTCGTAGGCAAGCAGCATTGTCAAGTACCGGCCAACGTTTCCTTGCCCTACACAGAGAGAACCCCCCCCTGCGCGCGCTCAATAGTAATATATTTGTTCTTTCATAATTAATATCACTTCTCTCTTCTTCCTTTTTTTTAATCTTCAAGTCCATTTAAAAAATTTTTATATAGTCCCACAGGTATTCCATAAAGGTGAAAACGGAGACGGGGCTAGCTACGTACTATTGTTAGTCAATAAAGAGAGTGAGAAAGTATGTAAATAAGGCTGCAACATGTGGTGCCTACAAGGCACCTGGTAGGTGGGTAAGTATGTACATTACATTAGCACAAGCTTATCGATAGCGATATGGAGGGGCAACTAAACTTGACTCATTCGCTTATTTCTGTCGATGTTCTTATTCCGTACATGCATTGTGAATCTCATGTCTGTGAACAGCCGCCGGTCGAGTATCAGAGGGTTTAGGGTTTCACTCTTAACAAGGTGTTGAAGTAATTATCTGCATATTACCTGCCTGGATCGGAAGAGATAGAGAGAGAACAATCTTGAGAGGGCGAGCAAGAAGAGGGAAAGGAAAAACAAGACGTCACTGCCATTGTTTCCTTGTGAGTAGGAGCGGTGGTGCTTTCAATTGGACCCGTCATTCAGCCCAGTCGGCAGCCGAAAGCTGGTGCTCGCCACCCTTCCTATCCGTCCCAACTTTCACTACACTACAAAATAGATAGATCAAACCCAGTCTATACATTTTCTTCACTCCACCGCAGGAACGCTTCATTCCTGGGCGACATATCCATCCTCTGCACAGCTGCCCGCCCGTCTTGGCTTTACTTGTTCGACTCTTTGGTCTAATCAGGAAGGGGAGTAAGGAAAGTCTGGTTTGCTGGGCATCTGCAAATCGTCAAAACATCACCACGCCTTCTTTTGGCCATCCGCTTGGGTGTAGCAAAAAAAAAAAAGAAGAGAAGAAGAGAAAACTTTTAGTTCGAGGACCGACATTCAAATACAAAATGCCTCGCAAGCATAATTCCAAAGGAAAACGCAAGAGTGGCCGTCCCACTGCCAGCCCGCACTGGAATCAGCAAACTTCACGGCTCAATCCCACCGTCGGCTCATATAATTCCTTGTCACCGTTTGTGCCATCCACCGCCAGCACAACCCCTCGTGGTACGACGTCTCTTCACATGCCTTCTCAAGGCTCACGAGAAGAACCAACATGTACTGATTCTTTTTGCCAGGCCACACGCTTGCTGAAGAGGCTAGAACTACTTCCAAGCGGCCCAGGGGCTTCTTTGGCCAGGATGCAAAGCTACGCCACCGACCTGTCACCTTTGTCAGAGGCGGCTTCATGGACCCCATGAAGGAGCTCAACATTCCCCAGAAAGAGGTTCCTGCCGACGCCAAGCAGCATGAAACCCTGGAAGTAGAGCATCCTATTATTCCCCATGCCCTGGTCGATCAAGTTGATGCGGCAGCTCCTAGCCACGAGGCAGGAGAGGATACCAGTCCTCCTCTTCCCAGTGCACACGCAGAGCACAAAACAGACCACTCACCCCTTCCAGAGCTCTTTGTCATTGACACCACCGGGGACAAATCGCTGCGTCCCAAAGAATTGGATAAATTACCGGTGTTGCCACGGCCCGAATCAGACCAGGACTCTGATTCTAGCGAAGAGGTGATTCTGTTCAGGGGCCGAGATCCCACACTTCGCTCGGCCGCTCACTCGCAGCGCGCTTCCCCCAAATCAGAGGTTGTCGATGACTCGATTGAGCTCCGTGAAATTGATGCAGAGATCAGAATTGTGGAAAGCACCATCGAACGTGGTACCCATGACCATACTACCATTGTCGAGTCTACCCACGTTATCGGCACAGACCACTTACAACATGACAAGCAGCCCAGTGTTCATGATGAAATAGTACACAGGAAGTCGGAACCTTCACAGCTGGACGCTCTACTAGACGTCTCTCCTTCAGATGAGGAAGCTGCCCTGGTGGCCGACTACATTGCAAACATGAAGGACGACGACAGTGATATGGACGATGACGACAACGACGATGACGAAGCTGATCCTCACCCAGGACTAGGGTCACATGCTTTCCACCTGCTGAGAGACCTCGGAGGTAGTGATAGTGACGCTATCCCTGAGCCTGCCGCCAAAGACGACAGTGATGGGGATGATTCCAGCGATTTGGAGGAGGAGGAAGAAGAGGAAGAAGCAACCGCCGATTCCGAAATGTCTGCTGCTGCCCGGCGTCGCAAAGTTGAGCAGGAGGATGAACGCCTGGCAAGAATGCTGGCCAAGCAGGAGGAGCTAGGACTTGGTGGTGACGATCTCATGCTTTACAATGACGTGGAGGATGAGGACGATAACGAAGGCGATTGGCAAATTGCTCCCAGGACAACGCCCAGAAGCAAGAAGAAGAAGAAGAGTTCCACCAAGCAGGCCAAGATCTTTCAGAAGAAGTGCCAGTATCCGAGTGCGACAGCCATGGCCGAAGCTTTTGATGATTTGGATCTCATGGACTGGCATCGAGCTGCTCTCAATAACTTTGAACAAGCCGCCAAGCGTACGTCCCGGGCTCCGGAGCACTCGGACTCGGAGCTCGAAGAGGCTATGAACATGGCTTTCAAAAAGGACCGCCTCAAAAAGGCCGAGAAGAAGAAGCAGAGAGAGGCTCTGCGTGCTCAAGGCTTGTTGGGTAAAAACGTGAACCCCGACGATCTTCGCACAAAGTACCAAGTTGGTATGAGCAGGGACGAGCTCGTCTTTGAGCTGGAGCAATTCATCATTGGCTCGGATGAACAGTAAGTTGATGTACTCTTCTCAGTTAGCTTTTATTCTTTTTTTTTTTCTGGTGCTCCAACGTCCGGAACAAACAAGATGTCATCGGCACAGAAGCTGTCAGCTGTGTTGAATACGTCCTGGATTATACCTGCTAGGTTATCGACATGTCTCTTCATTGCTTGTCACTAACATATTTTTGATCTACCAGGCTTCGGTTTCCCCCACTTGATAAGCATGCAAGACAGTGCCTTCATACAGCCTGCAGTCACCTCAAGATCAAGTCACAATCTTCAGGTACAGGAGATAACCGCCACCCAGTACTCTACCGCACGGCGCGGACATTGGAATATGAGGAACGCCGTTTTGAGAGCATTGTCGACCGTGTTTTCCGGCGCCAATACTTCACGCGCGTTGATGTAGATACCAATGTGGCCAAGGCGCATCGAGCTGGCCTGCGCAAAGACACGAGCGGCTTGAAGCGCAACGACAATGCCGTCAGCTACCGCGAGGGAGAAGTTGTGGGCCAACATGCTCGCGAGCTGGCTTCTGATAACAAGGGCAGGATGCTGCTGGAGAAGATGGGCTGGGCCAAGGGCATGGCTCTTGGTACCGTGGACAACAAGGGCATCATGGTCCCAATCGCCCACGTGATGAAGAAGAGCAGACTTGGCCTCGGCGATCTATAGAAATTTGGTGTGCAACAGGACCTTTTTCTTCTTGTAGCACGACTGTTACCATTGTACATGATTCTGGCGCGCCTGGCCGGATTATGTCTGCCAGGATACAACTTGGAACGACATGACACTTGACTAAGATTGTCATTGTAGCATAATTCATGGTAGAAAGTGTGGGACCAGGCAATACTTTTGCTACAAGGATTCATTATGCATCTGATACATAGCCGTCAAAATCAAACCTCTTCAAATTTGTTTGTTTGATGCTATTCCTCAAGACTTTTGGGTAGTGCTGCTTTTTTGTCCAAATTCTAACGCGTAGCGATTTCCACATCTGTTCATAATGGTTGAATGATCGGTCAAATTGCCCTGGCGATCCAAAGTGCATCATACTGGCAATATGATGCATCTGATTCTTTGCGCGTCCATATTCCAACCTTGGCAACCAGCTTGGCTTGCCGAAACGCTTTGCATACTCAAGTAGAGTTTTCGTGTATGTGCTGCTGTCAAGTAAGTTTGACACGTCCATCCGAGTAGACTCTCCCAAGGAATCAAACAGAAACAGAAAATGAAGGATATCACAAAGCCGGCGGAAGAGAAGAGAGTATTAGAGTTTGTTTGTCTTGTTCATGTTCAGGTGTCATTTCCGAGAACCTATTCGGCAAAATGTATAGTACAACCGCGAACCCCATACCGTGTTGTGCAGAGACAATTGTCTCCTGAAATCAGAAACCATTCCGTAACGCATTATTGAGACTCCATAATCGAGATCCGTAGCATCTGGCCTATGCAGTGGCCTAGCCTCATCATGATGCCAAAGCAAGCCAGAAAGGACCCCATGCCCAAAAGAGAAAACATCACGACCCCTCGCGCAACCAGACCATCAAGCACTTATTTCGTGGAAGAAGAGTACTTGGTGACAGCCTTGGTACCCTCCGACACGGCGTGCTTGGCCAGCTCACCGGGCAGGATGAGGCGGACCGAGGTCTGGATCTCTCGGGAAGAGATGGTGGACTTCTTGTTGTAGGCAGCAAGCTTGGAAGCCTCAGTGGCGACGCGCTCGAAGATGTCTAAGCGGGAGAATGGAATTAGCCTCTGTGATAACCAGAGAAGGCGCGCGGCAGGGTGGTTGGCTGTTTGACTTACCGTTGACGAAAGAGTTCAGGATGGACATGGCACGGTTGGAGATACCAGTGTCGGGGTGGACCTGCTTGAGGACTAGAAACGAACACAGTCAGATTGGAATGTTTCAATGCGAATGGTGCTTTTTGACACCAGTGGATGTGTGTGCGCGCGCGCGCGCGTTGTAAACGCGATGGATGCGCAATCATGCGACGCGACTGGATTCGAAAGATCAGGAGGAACTCACCCTTGTAGATGTAGCTGGAGTAGGTCTCCTTGCGGGCCTTGGTGCGCTTCTTCTTGTCGCCAGTGGCGGCGGTCTTCTTGCCGGCATCCTTCTTCTCGGGAGCCTTGGAGGCAGTAGCAGGGGCCTTGGAGGCGGGCTTCTTGTCAGCGGCCTTGGGAGCCATTTGGACTGATTTTTTAATGTGGGTGGTGGGGAAAAAAAGTGTAAAAAGTTTGTAATTAGTTGAAATGGAAATAAATCCAAATGCGGCTTGTGAGAGATGCTGGTTGCGTGAGTGAGTTGTGTGATGAAGAATGGAAGTCGGGAGTGATGATGGGAATCCGTGGGAGGTGGGTGGTTCGAACCTTTTGTAGCTGGACGCGGCAAAGGCTAGCGTGGGTTACTGATTTGACACCTCGAAGTGCGGCGCGCTTTTGCTGAGGCACGCCCAAAAAAGCGCCCAAAAAGATACAAGGTACGTACTAGCAGAGGGGGAGGGCAGGGGGGCGTTGGAAAATCAATCAGCGTTTTGGGTGGCTTCCCCCCCCTCCAAACCTCCGCTAAATCTACGCACACCCTTACCAGTCTAACCACACTAGTACACCTCCTCCAGCATAATAAACGTTAGATCGGTACATGCCCCACATTTCTTTGCTCTGGTGTGCCTGGTATCTTCCCTCATCTTTTCTATGGCACGATACGGCTCATAGAAATTTCTAGCAACTGGTGTGGACACCAGGCGACGAACCTTCATAACAGCCAGTATTAAGCAGCACAAAATATATGGGAGAGTACGTGGTAAATCACTGGATCCAAATATGGGGCTTGGTACCGATCTAACGTTTA
>NW_006917092.1:4354066-4362628 GCF_000516985.1 Pestalotiopsis fici W106-1 | reverse complement strand
TTATGCTGGAGGAGGTGTAGGGCGATACCTAGCAAATCGCGACTGAGCTGGCTCCACACCCGCGTCACAACACGGGCCCTCTTCTCTCTTTTGAGGCAGATGGATGCCGAATAAGCAAATATTATTCAGTCTAATTTTTTGTTTTATATTTTGCAAAACAATGAAATGGAAAGAAAAAGACATGACGTTAATCTTTCGAGGCACTTGTCATTGATTCGGCTCTCTCAAAATATCGAGATCACCAACATTCTTTCTCGATTATTGACCGCAATGGCATCTCTTGGTCAGACATGATCATGGATACCGGTAGTTTTCATTTTGTTTTGATCTTGGACTTTTTTTCTAGTGCTCGATTCACAGTCCAGCACACAGCCCAATTTGCACATCGGAGAATATGGTTGAGATGCATTCGTATGACTTGTATATCAAAGTCTAGTCACAAATGCCGCCTGAGATATGCGGAGCACCTGAAGCCCTTTTGCCCTTAAGATTATGTATGCAATGTTTCTTTGAATGCCCAAGTACGTAGACAGAAACGAAGGTGGAATTTTAGATGCATGTCAAACCATGCAGGCACGATAATAACTCCATCACATGCGCGTTGGACGTAGTAACCGCAACCTGGTGGTATACCAGGTAGCCTCGAGAGTGAAATCTAAAGGCAGCAATACCGAGCCAGCAGCAGTGGCCTCTTCAAAAGTGCTTTTCCCATTCTCTGCACACGTGCCTAATGCCTATGTGCTGTGTACCTAGTCTAGTACGTATTATTACCTACTGAATCTGGAATTTTCTTCTGGAGGCAGAGACCAAGTATAAGTGGGCGGCCGCCGTTGTTACCCGCTATGGCATCCGCCCAACATGTCCAAGGGGAGATCCAAAAAAGACAACGCGCCACCCGCCCAGCACACCCCTGCCCCATCTATCAAAGGACAATATGTACATAGATAGTACGTGGTGTACTACACAGATTGCCGAATCCGTCATGCAGATGAAGCTATCCCCAATCTCCGCTCTCCCGTAACTGCCGGCCCGAGCACTTAGGCACTCACTTACCCCAGATTGGTCTTCCCCGGATTGCCATGGGAGCCGCCTACCTACGTACCTAGGCCCATCGAGCCTATTTGGCACTTTGGGACCTTGCATGAGCCTTATTCTGCATGGGACTATGATATATCCATGAATTCTGGGTCATAAAAGCCACCAAGTGGTCTACCGACCTCAAATAATACTATAATCAAGTCATAATATGATTCAATACCTTTAGTGGGACCAACTTGAATGGTTCGACACCAAAGTAAGCCTTCTAGATCGACCTCTCCAGGTCCTATTCACGACTTTGTACTAACTCAAAGTACAAAAGGGAGAAAAGGAGAAAAAAAGTAAAACAAATATGCTATACATACAAGTCAGGATTATTTAACATGACCTCCCTGAGTCATAATACCATTTCATCATGACCCAAGTATATCATTCGATATTGGAATCTGGTTGACATAGGACGTCCTTGAGATTCCAAACAAATCATAAACGAACCGACTGACCTGACCGTGGTCAGAGACGTCAAACCTTTTCGATTCCAATCAGTCCTGCCTGACAAGACAAGAACATGCAACTCAGCCCAAAAAAGGGGGGGTGCAAAAATCGGGAGAAAAAATCTGCCTCAATTCAATGAGCCGCGATGCTATTGCATCCCCCTAAGACTCTCTATGAACGAGGCAACAGGGCAAATGGGTGACTTTGGATGACTTGCGACATCATATGAGTCAGGTAAGACCAGAGAACTCGACCATGTTCGATCTGGGATGGTGAAATCAGTAAACCCCCCATGGGCCTAAGCAAAGCCGAAGACGCGTCGAGTGATTTCGCAGAGACAAACAAACCTGATGCGAAGGGGAATCAGGGGGGGTTCGAAAGTCTGAGAGAGCGAGGGGGAAAAAAAAAATCGAGCAGGCCAGGAATCAACGCAGAAGAAGTGGGCGCCTGTCCTAGCTAATATATTATTCGAACCAAAACAAATCACTGCGAGTCGCGACAGAGCTAACAGTTAAAAATATGGACCTCTTGGCTGCGGGGCCATATCCAAGGATAAAATAAAATTTCTGATTGGCTGAGAGTATTCTCGACATCCTGCTTGTGCAGGTACGTACCTGCAGCCTTGCATTTCAGTTTCCATATTGATGATAAGCCTTGACCTGTGTGCATCACGTTGCAATTTATGTATGAAGGCAACAACAACAAGGCAAGGAATGCACAAAAGAAAACAATAGATTCGATGCATGTATTCATTGGCATGAGAAGCTATTAGTGAGTGATGAATGTGTAAACCAGATTTACTGCACAAGAAATCAAACTTGGTAATATTACTGCTATCTGGCTTGCATCTCTAATAATTATGGTGTTTCTTGTTGTTTTGTGTTTTGATGCCACACCAGGCGCACGCGCATTTGCCCAGCCCGTTTTGGCTTAAGGTAGTCAAGGCTTAATAAGGAGAATTGCACGTTTTTTTTTTTAATTGTTCTTGCTGCAAGAAAAAACCCCGATACCTGTAAAGTGGCTCCCACGCGTTGCACCTTGGCTCCAACTTTGAAGCTCCTAGGCATTGCGCAAAAGCGCGGGCGCGCATATCACAGGGCAGATAGATAGAGAGGGAGGGAGGGGCTTGGGGCTAGAGCAGAAATTCCCAAATCGCCCCCAGAGCCAAATCAGGCTTAGCCCCGCCTGCGTCCCCAAATCAGTGAATCTTGCGGCAGCTTGACGCGACTAGTACATAAGCTCCCATCCCCCACTACCATCACCAATCTCTCTCCCCTTCATCATTCATCCCAATTCCAAACGCCTTTTCACAGCAAACCACCACCGCTACCGCTTTCGAGCATCATCTACTGACAAGTCACTTTGACTTTTGATATTCACTCCATTTTTACCAACTCACCCCCAAAAACTTCTTTCAAAATGACTGGAGGCGGCAAGTCCGGCGGCAAGGCCAGCGGTTCCAAGAACGCTCAATCGTAAGTCGCGCGCAGCTCGGTTCATCACTTCATGACGCGTCACATTTCACATACCTATCAATCATTGGACCCGCCCCTTTTATCTCTTTCAGTCGCGCGCTCTTTTCCCTCAACCGGTAGAGAACAATGAACACGAGGCTAATCCATCTCTACCAACAGCCGATCCAGCAAGGCTGGTCTCGCCTTCCCCGTTGGTCGTGTCCACCGTCTGCTCCGCAAGGGCAACTACGCTCAGCGTGTCGGTGCCGGTGCTCCCGTCTACCTCGCCGCTGTTCTCGAGTACCTCGCCGCCGAGATTCTCGAGTTGGCTGGTAACGCTGCCCGTGACAACAAGAAGACCCGTATCATCCCCAGACATCTTCAGCTGGCCATCAGAAACGATGAGGAGTTGAACAAGCTGCTCGGACACGTCACCATCGCACAAGGTGGTGTCCTGCCCAACATTCACCAGAGTAAGTTCCTGCCTAGAATCATGTTCTTTACTGGCTGCATTATGCTAACTTCAGTCTCTTTTCAGACCTTCTGCCCAAGAAGACCGGCAAGCCTGGCAAGAACGCTGGTTCTCAGGAGTTGTAGATGGTTTTCGCTTGCATTTGATATTTCTGGTTGTTCGGCACGTCTTTATGATCAAGGGGTCACGGTTGGGCATGGTTTGCTTTACACTACACGCGAATTGCGATTGGGTTGTACATTACACATAATCCGCCCATGGTTAAGGGACATGGATATGAATGAGAACTTCTGAACAAACAACAAAATAATTTCCACTACACTTTCCTACCATTAATTGTGACAAAATTGCATGGTGATGTATAGACCATTCGGATGCTGTGCTCTACTCTTTTTTCTTTTTTTATTGTAGGCGCTTGTATTACACTGAATCTGCGGCGGCTCTGGTGGCACTTGACACTTGCACATGCATCTTACATTTTGGATTTCAATCCAAGAGCAAGATAATAAACTCACCTTCATACATTATATACAAGTAGCTTGCGAAATGAAATGAAATGAAATGTGAGTTTGTTTAAGGAGGATATGCTGCCAGGACTTGGTCCCATGTGCAAATACGGACATGGCCATGTATTCAGGAAGAAAGAGTCTTGGCCAGCGCTGAGCAGAATCCAGACTTGGTGCTTTAGGGAGATTCGGTCTTTGCAAGCTACCAAGGCCCTGAGGATGATACCAGCTGTCCAAGAGGAATGCTCCTCAGTGAACTTCATTTCCAAGCTATGCAATTCAAGGGAACATTCTTGTAATATATATGGCACATGCATGGCTCGGTCTGAGACTGGAGCTTTGCAACTTTTTCTTCTTGTTTCCCCAATGGATGATCTCTTCTATGCTCAGATTACAGATTCTATGTACACTCAAACACCGCCCAGTTTTCAAAATGTGGCGTTTAGAACTTGAGATCCGGAGGAGCTGCACATGAAGAGAGTCAGTAGAGTGGCAACATTTTGGATGAATGGTGGTGCATGGAGGACTGACCTGCTGTCGTATGTGCCGGTAGGTTTCTTTCGTACTTGGATCCTGCAGGCGCGGTATGGTCAGAACTAATTGTTTCTTCTCAAAGCCAAACAATGCATGATCGTGGAAGCTTGCGGGCGACATCGACATACCTCCTGGTGCCGTCGGGTGACAGTAGGGATCTGGGTGCTTCCATGTTTCGAGAAGCTTCTCGGTCTCGCTCAGTAATGCCTAGAGAGCCAAGGGGCAAACCCCCAGGTAGTCAGCATTCTGTCTCGATCTTGCACACTTTGCTGGCTCATGCCAACGACGACATGGAATCCGTCCAAGGACAGAGGTGAGAGGGAAAGAGTGAGAGATGGCAATGGTAGCGCATACATACTCTTTGCTTGCGGGGGTCTGTAATGCTTCGGTTCGCCTCAAAGAGAGATCGGATATAGAGTGCCTGGCCACGCCATAGATGCCGGTGCACAGCCCAGTCGAGCGACAGCTTCAGCGAGCGTCGGTATAACGACCTAGAGCGAGCGTTGGTTAGAGCGGGATCTGGGCAATAATCAATGAGACCAATTGGAGTGAAATAGTCTCTCACAATGCAGCCTGTCGTGTCGACATGATCGATGATTCAGCCGTTCGTTGTCGTCGTCGGCGTCACGGGCCTCTTGGGATTCAATATGTCCTCGTGCGGAGGGCGAGCAAGAGCTGGGTACGCGTTGTCCGAACCAGCTGGATCACGATGAGAACCTGGGGCGTCGGGATCAATTGAGGACCAGTCGCTGGATGGAAGGGGGGCCAATGGGAGGTCGGATAGAGCGGCGAGAAGGGGCTTCGCGGTCGTGGTGGATATTGGCAGGCCAATGCTACTCGCGATGGTCGCTTGGTATATCGCAACTGCGGCTCTTCTTGCTGCCAAAGCGAATTCAAGGTCCTCAATGGTGGTGGTGGTGGTGGTGCTTGGAGATTCTGCAGGTCCGAGTGTCTTTTGGCCTGAGGCATCTACCACTAAAAGCTGGGGACTGGTAAGGGAAAAGAGCTTTGATGACTTCAAGCCGTCGGTGATTTGCTGCACTGTCTCCGCTCGTAGTGGCTTTTGGGTAACGCGAGTGAGTAGGGTGGAAAGATCTGCAGCTGGAAAGCTACTAGTCGCAGCTGCCGTCGACCTGGCAGAATAGTAGGACAGACATGCTTGATTTCTGTACGTATCAGAGACTGTCAAATCAAGCTGGAGATCAACTGATCGAGTTCACATGTGCAACTCCATGCATGATTACTCTCCGTGTCTCTATAGGCTAGTTATCTACAAAATCGATGAATGATTTAGTGCAGAGCGTGAAGACGTCATTTCTCATGCTTGTACTTCGTAGCAAATTCCTACATTTTCCCGTGAGGTTTTGATGCGCATATCCATGGGATGGAGGGCTATCTCTTTCATCTACTTGACGTTCCTCTCTATCCAACGGTTGGCTTGCCAAGTACTTCTACACATGGTCTTTTATAGAAAGAATCAATCGCAAAATGCACATAGATAACAAGTGTTCCATCCGTGTACATATCGATGAATGCACATACGTACGTCAAACTGTCCCGATGGTAAGGATGGCTCTAAAGATATGCCCATGGTACGTACCTGAGCAGTCAGGTACCGATTTCACCCGCTACATTTTGCGCTTTGCCGGCCTAGCGCCTCATGACAGGGCCAGTCGGGCCACTAGATGACACTTGATTTCACGGTTTTCTTTGGGTCTCTGGGTGCTTGCGGCGCTGGACGTGCCGGAAAATACTGGAGACATGCCCAAAACGAGCTCCCTCTTTGGCTGCCGCGTCAATGTTGCAGGGCCGCTTCGCCCGAGCAGACAGGGGGAGGGAGAGAACATTGAAGCTTCAGTGGCTCGCTGGTTCCCTAGCTAGGTACTGCAGGCTCAGTGCTGGCTGGACTGTACCCGACGCTCCAGTCGAGTAGGTACCGTTACGCACGTACATAGGACCTGTTAGCTGTACCAGCAGAGGTCATCGCGAGAAATCCTGCATTGAGCCGAGATCAGACTCGCGCACCCGTGACTTCCCCCTCGTGTTGTTGTCCTCCTCTTAATTTTTTCTTTGGGTTTTTCCTCTCGCTTTCCTCCCTTCAATCTTCCGAGGCAATCACCCAAATCATCTTTGCGCCAGGCGACAAACCGTCCTTGTCTTGTTCCGCCCATTGTTGCATCTAGGGTGTGGTGTACATTCTGTACCTAGTTAGAACCGGCATCCATTTCTCCTTGAAAGTCGCTTCGTCCGAAAATTTAGTGCCGCTTTGAGCTCGCCGCCCTGCCCGATCCAATATTTACACCCGTACCAGCCTCGCGGCCCTGTCGTCCTCCAACTGTACTCTACAGCTCTCTAGTCACTCGACGGTCTTTTCAGTCTCAAGGACAAAAGAAATCCCAAAGAAATCATGTTTTCCAGGAGGTTAGCAACCGCCGCGCGTGTCGTGCAGCTGCGCAGGCCGCTGCAACCCATGCGCGGCATGCCTCTGCCCGCCCTCATGAACCAAGTGCGAACCTATGCCGACACCATCGTCAAAGTCCCGCAAATGGCCGAGTCGATCTCTGAGGGCACCCTGAAGCAATGGAACAAGCAGGTTGGCGACTATGTCGAGCAGGATGAAGAGATTGCCACCATTGAAACTGACAAGGTAAGAATCGCGAAGCTGTTGTTGTAGAATCAGGAGAAAAATCAAAAGAGGAAGAGAGGATTCAGGAAATAGTATGCAGAGGAGTAGAAGGCTGCCTTTGCTGACAAGATTCTCCTATTCCTGTTTCTCTACGGTCGTGCTCTTAGCTAACCGTGTAACTATATAGATCGATGTCGCCGTCAACGCCCCTGAGGCCGGTACCATCAAGGAGCTCCTCGCTAGTGAGGAGGACACCGTTACCGTCGGCCAAGATATCGCCAAGATCGAAGCTGGCGGCGCACCTCCAGAGGGTGGCAACAAGGCGTCCAAGCAAGAGGAGGCTTCTACCGATGCTAAGCCTGCCGAGCCCAAGGAAGAGAAGAAGACCGAACCCAAGCAGGAGTCAAAACCAGAGTCCAAGCCCGAACCTTCGAAGCCTGCCTCCAAGCCGGAGCCCAAGAAGGAGACATCTTCGCAGTCCGCCAAGGAGACCTCTGGACCCGTCCTGGGTAGCCGAGAGGAACGTCGTGTATGCGCCCTGCTCGCTGGTGGTGTAGAGTGAAGCAATCATGGAATGCTAATTTTGCCGTTTTACCACAACAGGTCAAGATGAACCGCATGCGTCTCCGAATTGCCGAGCGCCTCAAGCAGTCTCAGAACACGGCCGCCTCTCTGACCACCTTCAACGAGGTCGACATGTCCTCGCTGATGGAATTCCGCAAGCTCTACAAGGATGATGTTCTGAAGAAGACTGGCGTCAAACTGGGCTTCATGAGTGCATTCGCCCGTGCCTCTGTCCTGGCCATGCGTGATATTCCCGTTGTCAACGCCTCGATTGAGGGTGAGAATGGTGGCGACACCATTGTTTACAGGGACTACGTTGACCTGAGTGTCGCCGTTGCCACTGAGAAGGGTCTTGTCACCCCCATTGTCCGCAACGTCGAGGGCATGGACTTGGTTTCCATCGAGAAGTCCATCGCCGATCTTGGCAAGAAGGTATGTTTCCCTCTTGATCTTGTATTAGCCATATTTGGAGCAACAGCTCATTGCTTACACCCTTGGTGACAGGCTCGTGACGGCAAGCTCACCATTGAGGATATGGCTGGTGGTACTTTCACCATCAGCAACGGAGGCGTTTTCGGTTCGCTCATGGGCACCCCCATTATCAACCTGCCTCAGAGTGCTGTGCTCGGTCTTCACGCCATCAAGGACAAGCCCGTTGCAGTGAATGGCAAGATTGAGATCCGCCCCATGATGTACCTTGCATTGACCTACGACCACCGTCTGCTGGACGGACGGGAAGCTGTGCAGTTCCTGGTCAAGATCAAGGAGTACATTGAGGATCCCAGACGTATGCTGTTGTAATTTATTTAGTCTTCTTCCAGTAGCCGTGTTGCAGCTCTCGTCTTGAAATATATGGACTTGGGCGCTGGTAAG
>NW_006917092.1:4345619-4353966 GCF_000516985.1 Pestalotiopsis fici W106-1 | reverse complement strand
GGGGGGGGGGGGGGGCAAGCAAAGATCACATGTCCATAGTGTACAACAAGGATGCATAATGGGCGTAAAATAGAAGTTTTTTTTGTTGTTGTTTCAAATGTTGATTTTTGCCGCCGCTGTTGTGCTCGAATGTGGGCAGAATATTGATCCTGTCAATATATATACAACTGTGATATAATGAATACGTATTTCTGGTTAGCATGCTGGAAGTGGTACGTCGTCAGCAAATACACCGTGTCTTTCGACTTGGCAGGAGGAGGAGTTTCTGCCTTGATTACATCGCTTAAGAGTAAAGACAGATTCCATGGCTGCTAAGTGAATAATATAAACATCACTGTTTTTCTTGCTTTATACCTACTTTAATAAAAACCGGATTATATCCATTATGCTCTTATTATTACCATAAAAATGTTAATAATAAATTTATTTAAATCGCTAATTAATGATTTAATTCGCCTTATATATAAAGTGATTTAAAATATATTATTAATATTTGTAAAATCATTCTTCCAGCCTTAAGTATATAATAAATTAAAGCTTATAATGCTATTTTGCAAAAGCATTCTTTTTATTTTAAATATATTATAAATTAAAACTCTTAATATTATTTATAATAATATAGCATTCGCTTCGAATTTAAATATAAGCAATAAAAATGCAAAAATAATGGTTGTAAACATTATTTATAGAAAAAAAAGGAATGAGGTCCGAACGTGGATCGAACACGTGACCTTAGGATAGCTGCTTAAAGACTGCAATCCCACGCTACTATAATCGTTGTTAGAATCGAACGCTTGTCTTCGATGGAGACTTGTATAACTTACTACCACTTAGCTACCGAACCGATTTGATGAAGTGGTTCCTATGAGGGTCTATAACAGATAGTGCAGCAGCTTTTGTTCGGGCATCTCCACTCGATGGATCGAGCAATATATTACATATACGTTGGTTACGCTGGTTGTACGACTAACCGAGAGGTGGCATATTTCACGTCTTACATATGCCTCCTCGTATCATTCGAGTACAACATAATTACGAGCACAAGTCCTATTACTGAGTATACATCAAGCTGAATAATGAGTTTATATTACCTTGCGCGACAACTATCCACTCACTTTTAACGGACGATAGGGTCTGACATAAATCACGCGGGCAAGGGAGTGTAAGGAAGTCAGTATATATATACATGTGTGTGCGTGTGTATAAGCGCAGTTGGGCATATCAGCTGACCTTTGAATTAAGAAACAATCATGCCTCCTAGCCCATCGGGAATCTACCTGTCTCGCAAACTAGCCATGCCAAGAATGAGCAAGGGGTAAAACTCTATCTGATTTACCTCGCTACCTTATAATATAGCCTGCCGTGGCTAGATCGGGTAGCGAGGCCTCCCACGCAACCTTACTTAGACGTCCGTCACCTTTATTTGTATGTACATGCATGGGTGACTTTTATCTCCTCTTACTACAGGCACCCTCAACGCAATCATGGGCTCGCTTCATTCACCCGATGATGAAGGAATTTTTTTCGGTGGCTATACCAGCAATATCGACGAGGAGTGCGGCGAGGCAGACGAATTGCTCCGCCGGTCAAGCACTGACAGCCTCGAGCTGGACGAGGCCCTGTCTGTATACAAGACTATACACCGGTACGTCCGCCCAAGGAAATGATGATAAAAAAAATCAAAATAAACCAGTAGCCTGCTTCGCTGCCCACAGGCATCATGCATCATCTCCCAAGCTGACACAATCTTAGAATCCGGCGGCTGATTATAGCAACCCTCGGTAAGTTGCACTGAATGCAAAGTGAATATATTCATATCTACACGCAATCCTTTTACTTTCCGTTTGTCCTTCTCCCTTGGTCCCCCCCCCCCTCCCACCGGGTCCGCGAGTCTGGTGATTATTAACCCGCACTCATTCTAGAGGATCCTTATACACTCAACGAACTTCGAGGCCCGCGCCTCAACGTCATTATTGTCCGGCCTCTAGTCAATCGATTATATGATCCAGACGATCCATCAGTGGGTAGGTGGAGGAAACAAGTTCCAGATCCCATGAATATATACTACCGTGTCGACTTGTCGTGGCCCGTCTAATCGAGTGTCGTATACCGCAGTCTACTGCCTGTTGGCGAATCGAATCCAGTTCCTGCGGGAACAATCCAGTTCTGCCCAACAGACGGTCAGCATTGCTCGTGCCTCCCTGTGTGAGCTCGTCGCTGCCCGCATCTTGCGACGCTTCAATGAAGACCACGAAGGGCCGCTGGGCCTGCTCCTCATGGCTCATATCCTCGTCGATGGTTTTGATCCTTTCCAGGGCGCTCCACCCGAGATTGAACAAGAACACAGGCATCCCCAGTGGCCCATGCAAAGAGACGATGGCCACGAGAGGAAACTCACCACGCTCGAGCTGGCTATCATCTCGGAGAGCAAAGTCTTTGTCGGCTCTCTCGCGTGCCAACGGGTCATTGACGCCGTCTACGGTGGCAGAATCGTTTACACGCCAATATCCTTTGTGGACATACTCCCAGACCACTACAAGCATAGGCCCATCTCTCTATATGACGCGAGGGCAGCGCCTCTGCTGCCCCATAACCGGCTCTCTGTGCCGCGTATACGTGCCATCATTGAGATTGCCCAGTTCCTCGTTCTGGTGGTTTTGTATATCCTGACCATGACACATCGCAGCAGCTCGCACGTCTCAGCATATGAGTGGGTCTTCATCATCTACACGACCGGCTGGGTGGTGGATGAGTTTGCTTCCGTCATAGAGCATGGCTGGGAGGTGTACACGCAGACGCTCTGGTCGTTCCTGGACATGACATTTATGGTCATATTTGGCGCATATCTCGTGGGCCGCAACTATGACATGTCTACTGGCTCTGTTGCCGATGGCTATGGCTTACACATCCTGTGTACCGCTGCACCGGTCCTGCTGACCCGAGCGGCATTCGCCATGATGCCCGACAATATCGTCTTCATCTCCATTCACGCCATGATGAGGGACTTTACTCTCGTCACGTCGCTGGCAATGTGGTGTTTTACCGGCTTCCTGCTGGCCCTCGTGTGGCTCAACAGCAGCACCAAGACCGACTCATCCCCAGGTTGGATCACAGTCTGCAAGTGGTTGCTCTGGATATGGTTTGGGCTGGACGGCACTGGTTTCAGTCGCTCTGGGGATTTCCATCCCGTCTTTGGCCCGGCTTTGATGACGGCATTCGCCTTTCTGGGCAATACTCTGTTTCTGACGATTCTCGTCGCGCTCCTCAGCAATACCTTTTCCCAGATTATCGCAGATGCTGCCGCCGAGATCCAGTTCCGACGAGCTGTCCTCACCTTTGCCGGCGTCAAGAGCGACTCGGTTTTTGCTTACCCTCCGCCCTTTAATCTGCTCGCCCTCCTGATTCTTCTGCCATTGAAGCCCCTGGTAACGCCCAGATTATTCCACACGGTCAATGTCTTTATGATTCGCGTCTGTAATTTTCCCGTCCTTCTCGGTATTAGCTATGTGGAGCGGCGCGAATCGCTCAGGTCGTCATTATCCCGCAAAACCAAGAACTCCCTGCTACACTGGAACTTCAGTGGTTTCTCTCCGCACGGCGACATCCAGGCTGTGTTCGAGGCTGAACCACCACGGGCCATGCAATCCGAGATTGAGGATATGGACGCCTTGAGCGATATAGGTTACGCTGAGAGTGAACTTGTGTCCATAAGATCAATGTCAATGCGGCCTGTCGCCCGTGGCCGCCGCAAAAGGGGGAGGAGATTGTCGTTTCCAAGGAACGTCATGTTTCCGTTATCAAACGCTCCAACCATGGAGAGGGACATATAAAAGTCAGGGTTAGCATTTAATTAATCATTAGCTAATTATATGTTATTAACAGGGTAGGTAAAATTAATTTAAGTTTTGAAAATTTTATACGTTCCTTAAATCTTATTTATAAGGGTTTATTTATAATAAAATATTTAATAATATCGAAATAAAACTAAAAATAAGCGTTATTATTAATAATTATTTTTATACCGTTTTAATTATTATTTAAAGTATTAAACGCAGTTATTAAAATATTTAATTTTACGTTTAAAAATTCGTCCAAATCTCCCTTTTAAGCATCGTTATTTTCGTCGGAAAATTTAAACGGTTTATAAGATAATATATTTGCAGTAATATAAAGTTTATTTAATTAAGTTAAGTTTTAATTTAAAATTTAATAAAAATAATATAATAAAAAAAAGCATAGCGTTTCATTTATTTATTTTCATTCTATTTAAATACGTTTTTTATATTATTTTAATTAATTAATTATTAATTGAAATTAATAGTTTTTTGAGTTATTAAATTAATTAAATTAATAACTCAACTTAATTAATTTAGTTTGAGTTTACCTATTAATTAAATCATTAAGTTTGAGTTAGCATTTTTAATAATTTAATTAAGTTTAGTTAATAACTTAACTTAATTAAATTTAAGTTAACTTAATTAAGTTAACTTAAGCTCACATTTAATGCTAACCTTGGTTATTAAATACGATTGTAATTAATTAATAAATGGCTTAAATAAATTATTATATTTAATTAAAAGCTTAAATAATATTATAATTAAGGTTAAAAACGGTAACCGTTAAATTAACCGCGGTTATAATTACCGTAAATTAACCGTTATAAAGATAAATTAGCAGCTTAAATATAATTACGGTAATTAATTACGATTTAAATTAAATAATCAATAAAATAATTTATTTATTAAGATTAAGGTTGAAAATGCAATTTGTAATTAATTAATAAAGTTTAAGTTAATTTAACTTTTTGTAATTATAATCCGGACTTTCGCTAATTATATATAGTTATTTATTAATTTAAGTTTGAATTTTCATAATTTAAATTAATTATATAATGTTAGGCGTAGCCCAACACAATAACTAAGCAAATAATTAAACGCGCAACGCTTAGCGTTGCTATATAATAAATTGGCCTACGGCTAATTTATAAATAAGAAATGCATGCTTTTACCACACTCTTTTTATAACCCAATGGTGCCTAACATGTAATTACCTGTTATTATTATAATATAATTAAGGTTGGCATTTAGTTAATTATTAGTTAATTACGCTTAATTAATTACGAATTACGCGTAATTTTTAAGAGTATTAATTAAAATTACGCGTAATTTTTAAGAGTATTAATTAAAATTACGTGTAATTAATTAACAGCCTAAGAAAAATTACCGTAGTTAATTAGGGCCTTGAATAAAACTAAATTACCGTAATTTAATTACTAATTACGCTGACACGGAGGTTAATAAAGGGTGTGGATGAAGTTGTATTATGGATAAGCGTAAAAAAGGAAGAAGGAGGTTCCTAGCTATAGCTGGAGCTATAGCTATAAAAACTCCTTATCGGTCCCTTATCAGCTTATCTGCCTTATTAGGCAATAAGCTCCAGGCCCCATGGCACCACGCGTTAGTTTAATTAATTTAATTAAGTTAAGTTTTATTTAAGGTGCTAATTAAATTAATTAAATTTAAATTAGCATTTTTATGAATTTATTAAATTTAAATTTATTTACTAATTAAATTAATTAAGTTTTACTTAAGCCACTAATTACATTAATTAAGTTTATGTTGATTTAATTAAATTGATTTATTAACTTAATAACTTATATATAAATAATTAAATTTTAAATTATTTTTATTAAAAATTAATAAAAATATAATTTTATTTATTTAAATTTAATAATTAATTTCTTAATTTTATACTTATTAATAATACCTAGGGTTATAAAAAAGTGACTGCGTAGTGTGTTAGGCGTAGCCTAACACAATAACTAAGCAGATGACTAAGCGCGTAACGCTTAGCGTTGCTATATAATAGATTAGCCTACGGCCAATCTATAAATAGGAAATGCATGCTTTTACCATACTCTCTTTATAACCTAATGGTGCCTAATATAATGCATTATATTATACTTAATTTAATTGCACGATTTTTAAACTATAATTTAATTCATTACAATTAATTAAAATCCGGATTACAATTATAATAACTTAAATTAATTATAAACTAATTATAAACTGCATTTTGCAGTTAAGTTAATTAACTGCTAATTATAATAAGTAAATTATTATTATTTAATTAAATATATTATTAATATTATTTATTTCATAAACGTTTTATGAAGCCGTTTTTAAAAAGTTTAAAGTAATAAAAAGCTTTTAAAAATGTTAAAAAATCGATTTATTATTAATTATTTTAATATTATACCGCAGTAACTGCAGGTAATTGCGTAATTAATTTAAGTTATTAAAATTTAAACTTAAACTAATAAGTAATTATATGCAATTAGCAAAAATCCGGACTGCAACTGCAAAAAGTTAAATTAACTTAAACTTCACTAATTAACTGCAAACTATATTTTAACCCTAATAATACCGTAATTTATTTTATTTAATCGTATATTTAATTTAAATAAAGCTTATTAAATAAAATATTATTTTAAAATTTAAATTAATAGATTTTTAAAAAGTAATTAAATAAATAAAAATTTTAACATAAAAAAATTATTATCTTTTTATTTTAATAGCTAATTTAATAATTTCTTTTAAATAAATTTAAGCTAAAGCTATTTTGATAAAAAGCATATTATTCATTTAATAAAATATGTTAAATAAATTAATATTCATAATATTTTAAATAGTTAAATTTTAAAAATCTAATTAGTGAAAATAAACTTTTTAATATTTTAACCAAAATTAGCATTTAGTTAACTATTAATTAATTACGCGTAGTTAAATTTATAACTAACTACGCGTAATTTTAAAGAGTATTAATTTAAATTACGCATAATTAATTAGCAGCCTAAATAAAATTACGGTAATTAATTAGCAGCCTAAATAAAACTAAATTACCGTAATTTAATTAATAATTATACTAATTAATTAATTACGATAAAATCAAAGTAAATTAAATTAAATTAATAAAGCGTTTATTTAATTTTATTAATTTTATTAAATAAATATATATAAGGAAAACAGGGTAGGTAAAATTAGTTTGAGTTTTGAGTTTGAATTTGAGTTAATTTAATTGAGTTGAGTTTTATCCCGGGTGCTAACTAAAATAATGAGTTAAATTTACTAATTTTAATAACTCAATGAGTTTTACTTAAGCCTTTAATTAAATTAATTAAGTTTGAGTTAACTTAATTGAGTTAAGTTAATAACTCAATAACTTAAAGATATTTAATTTTAATTATAAAATAAATAATAAAATTAAATCAAATTTATTATTAACTTAAATAAAAATACGGGATTATAATGCATTAATAGCTTTATTTTTATTATTTTTTATTAATTTTAAAATAATTTTTGAAAATTCTATAAAATAATTAAATAAAAATTAATAAAAAGTAAAATAAATCTTAAAAATCTAATAAAGCAGGTAAATTAAAAAGAAATATAGTGTTTTATTTATTATTTTTTCTTTTATTTAATTATATTTTTATATTATTTTAATGAATTAATTATTAATTAAAACTAATAATTTTTTAAGTTAATGACTTAATTGAGTTATTAACTTAATTTAATTGATTTAGTTTGAGTTTACCTATTAACTAAATTATTGAGTTTAAGTTAGCATTTTTAATAACTTAATTGAGTTTAATTAATAACTCAATTTAATTAAATTTGAGTTAACTCAAGCTCACACTTAATGCCAACCCTGATTATAAATAAAGCCGGCATTTTAATTATAATCAGGGTTGGCATTTAGTTAACTACTAATTAACTACGCGTAATTAACTACGAATTACTCGTAGTTTAGTTAATAATTAACTACGCGTAGTTTTTGGGTGTATGAATTAAAATTACGCGTATTTAATTAGCAGCCTAAATAAAACTACGGTAATTAATTAGCAGCTTAAGTAAAATTACGGTAGTTAATTAGGCCCTTAAGTAAAACTAAACTACCGTAATTTAGTTAATAACTACACTAACTAATTAACTACGATAAAATTAAATTAAATTAAATTAATAAAGCGTTTATTTAATCGTTTATTTAATTTTATTAATTTTATTAAATAAATCTATATAAAAGAAATAAAAGAAATAAAAGAAATAAAAGAAATAAAAGAAATATATTGGGCGTAGCCCAACACAATAACTAAGCAGATGACTAAGCGCGCAACGCTTAGCGTTGCTATATAATAGATTGGCCTACGGCCAATCCGTAGATAGGAAATGCATGCTTCTACCACACTCTCTCTATGACCCAATGGTGCCTAATAAAATAAAAGAAATAAAGAATAAAGAATAAAGAATAAAGAATAAAGAATAAAGAATAAAGAATAAAGAATAAA
>NW_006917092.1:4316194-4345519 GCF_000516985.1 Pestalotiopsis fici W106-1 | reverse complement strand
CTTATAAAATAAATTAATTAATAACTTTATAACTAATTAGTTTAAATTAAAAAATTAAAAATAATTGACGTTATATAAAGCTAACGGTTCGTTAAGATAAGTTTCGCATTCGTTATTTAAAACGACCGTAAATCGATTTAAAAAGAAACTTTTTTTATCCGAATTATCTTATAATTGGTTTTCGTTAATAGATTGGGTTTCGATTCCACCTTCCCGTTTATTTTTAATCCTATAATAATTTATTAGTTAATTATTATATTTATTTAATAAAGAATAAAATAAAAGAATAAAATAACTTACACTTCATAAGTTTCTTTATAAAGAGTGGTGATATGGTCTAGAACCCCTTTATAAAAGTGTAATTTATAACTCCGTTGAAAATGAGTTAATTTAATTCGGGGATCTAAAATAACAGCCAATAAATAAGGTCCGAAATTTTCGATTTTATTGGCTGTTGCTTTTTTCGGAAAATAATAATCTAATTTTCTTGCACCAGCTCTAATAGCCTGGTTAAGACTTTTTAATAACGGTTTTTAAATAAAAGTTAATATTATAATTTAAATAAGGATAAAATAATACGATAAAAATTAAAATAATAAAATAAAATAATTTATTTATTAACTCCGGTTTCTTTTTTATTGTTTCTTTATATTCGTCGTAAATTACCTTTAACTTTAAATAAAAGGTATAAACGTATAATAAAGACGTTAATTATTAGGCACCATTAGGTTATAAAGAGTGTGGTAAAAGCATGCATTTCCTATTTACGGATTAGCCGTAGGCCAATTTATTATATAATAACGCTAAGCGTTACGCGCTTAAATTATCTGTTTAGTTATTATATTAGGCTACGCTTAATACCTTTTTTTTTTCCTAATTTATTATAATATATTAATATATTAATATAATTTTTATTATTTAATCCCTAATATTTCGTTATTATTAACCCGTTATTTTATAATGCCAGGGTAGGTAAAATTAGTTTGAGTTTTGAGTTTGAGTTTAAGTTAACTCAATTGAGTTAAGTTTTATTCCGGGTGCTAACTAAATCAATAAGTTAAACTCACTAATTTTAATAACTCAATAAGTTTTACTTAAGGTCCTAACTAAATCAATTAAGTTTAAGTTAACTCAATTAAATTAAGTTATTAACTCAATAACTCAAAATTAATTAATTTTAATTATAAAATAAATAAATAAATTAATATTAAAATATTATTAAATTCTATAAAAAACCAGAATTAAAATACATACATTACTTTTATTTTACGATTTTTAATTAATTTTAATATTAATTTTAAAGTTTAATAAAATAATTAGATAAAGAATAATAAAATTTTAATTATTTTTTAAAAAATTCAATAAAAACGGTATAATAAAAAAAAGTAAAGCGTTTTATTTATTGATTTTTCCTTTTTTTAATCACGGTATTATATTATTTTAATTAATTAATTATTAATTAAAATTAATAATTTTTTAAGTTAATAAGTTAATTAAGTTATTAACTCAACTCAATTAATTTAGTTTAAGTTTACCTATTAACTAAATCATTGAGTTTGAGTTAGCATTTTTAATAACTCAATTGAGTTTAGTTAATAACTCAACTCAATTGAGTTTGAGTTAACTCAATTGAGTTAACTCAAGCTCACACTCAATGCCAACCCTGTATAATGCTATTTTTGTTTCCGTCGGTATATTATATTTTTTAAAATTAGCGTATTTTGCGAAAGCGTTTAAATAATTATTAAATAAAAATATCCGTAAGCTTTCGCTTTATTAAGCCTTTATAGCTTTTAAATTTAAATATTTTAAATTTAGGTTTAAATTTAGGCTTTAATAAAATTACCGAAATTAATTTATCCGAATTAAATAATATATTGCTAAATATTTCGATAATTAATATATTTTTAGCGGTTATATATTTAGTAAATTTAGCTTTAAAATTTATAAATTATTATTTAATAACCGATATAATTAAGGCTAAAAATAAAAAACGCGGTTTTTTAAAAAAATCGTTATTTTTAATAAATTATAATATATTAATTTATTTAAATATATAACAACCTCCTATACAGGCATTACGCAGCGGTGCCGCACCGCTATTACAGCGCTAACGCCACAGCTAGATATAATTAGCGCAATATAATCGCACTAGATTCTTGCTTTTGCAAAAATTAATTTATATAGCAATATATAATATATTAACTATTATTTAACGTCCTATTAGTAAACCGTTATAATTCTAATTTTTTTTTTATATATTATTTAATAAAAGATATTTTTAGCAATAAAATCGAGTATAGCGCGTAAAAAAAGCGTAATAGTTACGCTATAATCGGGCGAAAATCCCGCTCCTAATTAAGGGGCCTCGGGACCAGAACCTTTAGCACTAAACCCGATAATTTCGGATTAAATCGATTAAATTTTAAAAATTATCGAGCGCTTTAAGCGATTATAACGCTTAAAAAAATAATAAAAAAAACTCCTCCGTACCTTAGGCTTTAATAAAATAAAAGGGTTTAACCGCGGCGATAGCGAAAGCTACGGTAATTACTAATAATAAAATAATTTTTCCCTATTTTCCTTAAATAATAAAAAAGACCTTAAAACCACTAATATCCCGATTTTTAAAACCTTTTAAAATTTTTAATAATAAAAAAATTAGCTTAACGACCTCGATTTAGCCTATATAAAAGCCCTAAAAAAATTCCGTAAAAACCGATAAAAGGTCCTTTATACCTTCGATAAAATAAACGGAAATTATAGATTTTTTTGGCGTCGCTATATAAATACCGTCGAAATAAAAGAGTTACGTAATAAACTTTATTATAATTTTCTAAAATTTTTTAAATAAACGCTTTTTATTTTACGGAACGCAAAAAATTAAATTTATAAAATTATAGCTATATACGAAAAAGCATCCTAACGATCGAATTAATTTCCCTGCGATTTCGATATTTATTTTAATAATTTCGAGAGCCAATTTCCCCGATAAAGCGAAAAAACCTAAATTTACGCGTTTTAATCGAAGCTAGCCGAAAATTTCCAAATATACTTTAATGTTTACGCTAAAATAAAGCTTTAACAGCGAATTAATATAATAATATAAGCTTAAAGCTATTAAAATTCGTAAATTAAAATCGCTTTAAAAAAAAAGCATAATAATAATTAACCCGTTAGCTACCAAGGAAATAAGTAATAGCGGCAAAGCGGTTATTTATTAAAGGGTAATTATAAGGGTTTTTATAATAATTCGAATAAATAAAACCGTCCCGATTATATTTAAAGCTTAAATTTAAAATTTAAAAACGAAGGCTTAACGAAAAACCCTATTAATTCTAAAAAATATATATTTACCTATTATATTTGCGAAAATAATACTTATTTATTAAATAAATGCTTTACGCCGCGAATTAAAGCAATAAGGAATAGCAAGCAAAAAAGCAGCGGATTATTTAAAAGATAAAGCCGGGGAAAAGCTTAAGCCCTAATAATAATCCCCGAACGTTAAAGCCTTTTTTAATAATAACCCGTTTTTATATTTTTATTATTATTTTAAAAAATTAAAATATAATAACGTTCGCTAACCTAAATATTTATACAAAAATAAACTATATTAGCCGTATTTTCGTAAAATAAACGGGATTAAAGCGAATCGAAAGCGAAACACCGGTATTAAAAGCGGTAAATAATTTAACGTACCCGATTTATAAAATATATAAAATATAAATATAAGCTATTAATTACCGACGTACTATACGCAAATTTATATAATATTATATTGCTATCGACCGAAATTTAAAACCTAAAAGCAATTTTATTTTATTATTTTAATTTACGTTAAAAAATATAAAATTATTTTCGATTTAAAAACGAACCGCTAATTTTATAAAATCGCTATTAACGAATTATATTTTTTAATACCTAAAGAATTTATTCGAAAATTTAAAAAAGCAGCCTAAATTTTTGCTATTATAGCGCTCCTAAAATAAGACCCGTTTAGCTAAAATAACGGATAACGAAACGATAAAATCCTTTTAAAGCTATTATTTTATTTAAACGTATTTAACCCCGATAAAGCAGGAACCTTTTTTTTAATCGAAAAACAAACCATATAATTAACCTTTTACCCGGCGAAACGCCATTATATAAGCCTATTTACCCTTTAGCCTAAAATAAATTATAAGCGTTATAAAAATATTTTATAAAAAACCTCGAGCTAAAATAAATCCGAAAATCTATGAGCCTAGCTAATACCCTAATTTTATTTATATTAAAAAAAAATAGCTTTTTACGATTTTATATCGATTATAAAAAATTAAATTAGGTAATTATTAAAAATCGATATTTATTATTTTTAATTATAAAAATATTCGACCGAGTAATAAGCGCGAAATTCTTTTTTAAAATTAATATTAAAAACGCTTATTACCGCGTAAAAATTAAAAAAGAAAATAAATAAAAAATAGCGTTTCGCACGCGTTACGGCTATTACGAATATATAATAATATTTTTTAGCCTAATTAATATTCCGGCTATTTTTTAAAATTATATTTATAGGTTGCTATACGGTTTATTAAATACCGTATATATCGCGTATTTTAATAATATTTTAATTTTTTCGAAAACTAAAAAAGATTATATTAGGGATTTCCGGGCCGTATTAAAAAGGTTGCGGTAAGCAAAATTTTACGCCAAATTTTTTAAATATATATTTTATTAGGATCGCGTAAAATTTTTTAAATTTATTATATTTATAAAAAGAATTTTTATAAATCCCGTATATATTACTATTATTTTAACGTAGCCGCGCTTTTAAAACTATTACGATATTTAGGTATTTTTCGGATTTTATAATTTTTACCGACGGTTTATAAAAGGGTATTTGCGTATTACGAGACTTTTAAACGATTTGCTAAAAAGGATAGAAAACGGAAGGAAACCGGGATAAATTAAGCTTAATAATATAATAAAAGCTATTTTCGAAAGCCTTAAGCTTGCTTTTTAAATAGCGCCGCTATTACGTTACTTTAACCTAGCGCAACCGATTCGCTTAGAAACCGATACGTCGGATTTTGCCCTTTCGGGGATTATTTTATAATTAAACGATGCTAATATATAGCATTTTATTATTTTTTAATTAAAGAAATTAAAAGCTAAAGCCGAATTAAATTATAATATTTTAAATAAAAAAATAATAGTAATCGTAAAATTATTTAAATATTAGCGTTATTATTTATAAAAAGCGAATTATTAAATAAAAATAATAATAAATTACGCGAATTTATAAAGCTTTATAAGCTTAAAACAGCTTAATAATAAATAAGCTAAATAATATATATTTTTATCTTTTTTTAATTTTATAATTAAGCACCGTAATAAAAAAAATAACCCTATAAATACGCCGTCGAAAAAACCTAATTACGCTAGCGAAAAGCTAGCGAAAATAAAATATTTATACGACTTATAAGCCAAAATAGCCGCGGTATAAAGCGTTGCTTTTAATCCCGTTATATACGATAATATTCCCGTAGCCGCGGTATAATAATTTATAAATATATAAACGGTCGTAAATTATAAAACGGCTTAAAAAGCCCTAAAAAAAATAAAGGTTTACGAAAACGAGAATTTTACCGAATTCCTAAAATTAATCCGTAAAGCGCAAAGGAAAAACCTAAAAATACGCCGGCTTTGCGCCGCTTTAAAAAGCCCGATTTAAAAAATTAAAAATAAAGCATAAATATTAAATCCTAAAAGTTTCGTCCTTTTTAAAAATACAGCTTATATTTTAAACGATAAAAGCTTAAAAAATTCGATTTTTACCTTATATTACGACGACCCGTTAGCCGGCTATTTCGGTATTAGCCGTACCTAAAAGCTAATGCGTTAACGGTATTTTTAAAAAAATATATATAATAATATAAAAAAATAAATATAAATCTATAATTAATATTAAAAATCGAAAGCGCAAAAATATCGATTTTATAAAAAGTTAAAATCGCTACTTTTATTATAGGGATTTTAATAAAAAATTAATATAAATTTTATTATAGGATTCCTAAAAATAAAAATAAATAAAAAGCAAGATAATGCGATTTTCGTTATAATCGATAGGTATACGAAAATAAATAGGTTTCTATTAACTAATATTTTAATTACCGTAATCTAATTTACGGAATTTATTTATAAAAAAATTAAGCTACGTTTTAGGGCACCTAAAGGTATTATATCCGATAAAAAAAGCCTATTTATAAATAATTTTTAATTAATATTATATTTTTATTCTAAAATTAAAAAGAAATTATTAATAATATATTATCCCTAAGTAAATAAATAAATAAAAAAAGCAAACTAAATATTCGAAACATACTTCTAATATTTCGCTAATAATAATTAGACGTATTAGCCTTAATTATTAGCAAAAGCAAAATATATTATAAATAATATTAAAAATTTAACGACGGAAACGACACCTTTTTTTATATTATATAGGTACCACCTATAATTGCGGATAAACGTCGGGGTCGATATCCCCGAAAAAGAGGTGCCGGCTATAGCGGATAAAATGCATAAGCTATATAAAGCTAAAAAAAAAATAAGGGTTTAATAGCGAAAAGCTATTAAAGCATAAAAAAAATATTATAATAAGCGCTATACCCTTATCTAATTCTGGATAAATAATATAATAGTATTATTTATTAAAAATATTAAAACGAAAAAAAGCAATAAATTAATACCTAAATTTATAGGCCTTTTTCGGGTATTAAAACTAATTAAATCGTCGGCGTATCGGTTAGCATTACCTAATAAATACCGGTTGCTTTACGATATATTCCCTATTATTTTATTAAAGCCCTAAAAACTAAGGAAAAAGGAAGATTTAGCCTATTCCCTTTAAATATTAAACCTAAAAAACCTAAAAAATAAATAAAAAATAAAAAAAATACTAAATTAAAAAATAAGGCAAAGCGAAACCTAATATTTCGTAAAATAAACGAAATAATTTTTAAAATATAACTAATAAATATTAATAAATAATATAAAAAACGCCTAAAAGAAAATCGAATAATTCGGGAAAACAGCCCGCCGAAAATCCTAAAAAAAAAGCGATAAAAAGCCGTAATCTAAAAATAAAAAAAACGAAATACTAATATTATAAAAGCGAAAACGGGGGCGACCCCGAAAATTATAATAAAAATAATATTACGAAAAAATATTTACGAAAATTTATAATACGGCAAAAAACGGATATTTTTATAGCTAAAAGGCCTAGCAAATAAAAAATAAAATAATAGCAAAACCTACGCGCACCACTAGCGTAATAACGGCTTTTTATTAGCTTATTATAATAAAAATATAAATTATAAATTTAATTATATAAAACAAAATAATAATACCGTAAAACGCAGGCGAAAAAGCGGCTAATTAATTAAAATATTAATAAGCTAAAATTTTTTATAAACTTTTTTTTATTTATCGGAAAAAAAACCCGCGGTATATAAGCAATTTTTACGGAAAGCCGTTTTAGCTATTAGCTAATTATTATAACCGATATCGCCAAAAATTAGGTATATAAGCGAAGCGGTTTTTTAAATTCGCAAAAGCTCGGAAGCCTATAAATAAAGCGTTAGTAACGCGTTAGCGTAATATAAAATAAATAGGGAATTTATAGTAATAAAGCCCGGGTAACGAAGGCTATTAATATAAATATTAGCTAAACGGCCGTTTATAAACGAACGGTAGGCGTTACGGGTATTTTTAGTTTTTTTTTAGCGGTAATAAAATTATGCTTAGCACGGTAAGCCTTTTTATTAGCTTTAAAAGCTACGGCAAAGCGTAAAAAAATAATAGCGACGCGTAAGCGAATATTTTTAAGGAAAATATAAATGCGACGGCCTTTATCGTCGACGATAGCGTCGCCGTCTTAATCCTAATCGAATTATTAATAATTTTTAATTTATTATAAAACGCTAATTATATCGCTTATATTACCGGTTATATTAATAGCGGCTTAAAAAATAATCGTTAGCAATAAATAATATAATTAATAGCGCGGTATATACGAAAAAATAAATTTATTTATTTATAAAAGCAGTTGCGCTTAGCGTATTATTTATAGCGCTAAATTATAACGAATTTAAAAAAATACAAAAAATTAACGGCCGTTAAAAAGGCCGACGAAAAATTTTTAATTATTATACGTTAGCATTTTATATAGCCTAAAGGATAAAAGCGCGGGGCGCGGAAAAATTTTATTTAAGCGCGAGCTTTACGCTTAGCGCGGTAAAAACGGTTATTTCTCGGTATTATAGCGTCGGAAAAAAAAGCGTTAAATTAAGGAAAAAAAAAAGCGGCGAAATATAGGCGTAAAAAAAAATAGGCGCAAACGCAAAAATAATACGAAAATATAAAAGCGGCGGTCTTTTTTTAGCTAAAAAAAAATATAATAATAGCCGAAAAAAAAGTTAAAAATAAAAAAAGGCGCTAAAAGCTTAATTATTATTTTAATACTAAAAATAATATTAAATAATTAAATAAATCCTTATCGCTATAATATCGCTAATCCCGTAATTACGGTATAAATAAATTAATAACCGGGTCGGCCACTATTAAAAAAAGGGATAATTATAATAACCTCCTATATAAATATTACGCAACGGTGCCGCACCGCTATTATAGCGCTAACACCATAATTAGATATAATTAGCGCAGCATAATCGCATTAGATTTTTACCTCTGCAAAAATCAGTTTATATAGCAATATATAGTGTATTAACTATTACCTAACGTCCCATTAGTAAACCGTTACAAAATATTAAAATGCGTTTAGCTATAATTATTTTAACGGCTTTATTAATTATTTCCTAAATATAATTATTAGCGATTATAGTTAATTCTTTCGAATAATTATTATTATATAAATATTCGTTAATTTTATCCTAAATTAAAATATCGATCGTATTTCGTACGTTTTTTTTATTAATAATTATTATTTTAATTTAATTAATAATTATATTTTTAGCGATTTTATTATTTTATAATTTATTAATTTTAATATTTATAATTTTTTAATATTTAATTAAAAAAATAAAGCCGCTAGCTAATTTAAATATAAAATAATTTAAAACGTTTTAATATAAATTTTTTTTTTTTATATTATAAGCCTTTTTACCGGTAAAAGGGTTAATATAATATAAGCGCTTAGGGTTAAAAAGCCTATTTAATACCGAAAAATCGATATATAAGGCTATATTAATTAATAAGCTGCTTAGCCGGGAAAATTTTTCGTTATTAAGTAAATTATTTAATTTTAATTAATTAATAATATAAATTATAATTATTAAATCGTTAGCAAATTAACCGTTTTAATTATAAAAATCCGCGGCCGGAATATTAGCTATTAAATTTATTTCGTTTATATTATTTGCGTTATTATCCGACGCGTCGGCGTTATTATCTAAGCTAATAAAGCTATTAGGTTTAATATACGTATTTAAATTAAACGGGAAATAATAGCGGTTATAATTATATTTTTTTTAATATTTATTTTAGGCTTAGCGTTAAAAACGTAAGCTTTTTAATAGCTTATTTAAAACCTAAAGATAATAGCTTTATTAAGGTTAACCGTAATTTAAATTAATTTATTATATTATAATTAATAAATTATTTTTTAAAATATAAAGTTAAATCCCTTTTTTACGTTATTATAAATATATATAGCTTTAAATTATTTAGGTAATAAAATAAAAATATTTATTAACGCTATTTTAATAAAGTTTTAATTAAATTCGTTTTTTTAGCGGTAATTTTAATAAATTATTTAAAAATATTTTGGTATAACCCCGAGCTATTATACGGTTCGTTAATATAATAATACAAAGCAACACAATTAAATAAATAACGATATATTAGCGATATATTAATTATATAAATAAGGTGCGGCAGTATACGGGGGGTTAATATTAAAATTAAAAGCTAACTAACTAAGCTACGTACGTACGGACCGGTTATATAGTAGTAACAGCCGGCAACGTGGTCCGGGAGGGTATTATCGTTATAATTATCCCCTTTTTTTAAGCGGTGCTTCGACCCCGAAGCCGGTATTTCCTTGGAATTAAGGCCTTAACCCGGATTACGGCTTTTGCTAGTGCGATAATAATTACGGTATTAGCCGCGCATTAGATTTACCCGATTTTAATAAGTTATTAAAGGCATTTAGCTGCTACGCTAGATTTTATATTATAACGATTAATTATATAATCGATTATGTATAATTAACTCCCCGACGGCGATTTTATTGCGATTTAGTTAGGATACGCTATATTAGGATTAGATAAGTGACTAGAAATATTAACTATTATAAGTGATATCCCGTATTAGGAACCACCTTTAACTAACGGATTTAATAGATTGACGGATAACGGGATTAACGAATAAATTGGGAATAAATTAACGACGGAACTAAGGAATAAACGACAAATTATTATAAATATATCGGCGGACCACTGCCGATACGATAATTTATAATTAGACGACGGGGAATAAAACTATATAATTATATAAAACCACGTATAACGACGATATAAGACCACGGTAAATAGGCTAATTATTAGTATATATTTATCGGCATTAGCCGTATAAAGGGAAAAACCTAATAAAACGAAAACTTTTATAATGCTATTACGACGATTTAACGTTATTTAGGCGATACGACGACGAATTGCTTTCGTTACTATTAAGGCATTTTAATCTTTAGTATATAATACTATTATATTTACGGTAAGGCATAATCTTCCTTTTTTTATTACGGCGCGTGCCGTCGGATAAAAAGGCTAATAGCTTAGGATTTTTAATAATAATCGTTATAGCTAAAAATAGCTAAACCCGAGCTAAATCTAATATTATAATAATAAATATAAAAGACGTCGGGGCTAGCGATAAAATTAATTATGCTAATTTTATAATAATATAATCCGTACGTTTTTATAACGCGGTATAATCGATCCGGTGGCGATCGCGTCGGGATTTTATAATAAGCGTTAAATTAAGCAATTCTTATAATTTAATAGCCATCCTAATTATATTTTTACGTATAATAAATAACGTCGTAAGCTGCGTTTTTAACTTATTTTTTAGCCGTTCCTTTAATTTTATATAAAAATACCGCGTATTAATTATACCGGTGCGCCGATTATTATTTTAATTTTTTAAAAATTAAAAATAATTATTAAATTTTTTAAAATGCTATTTTAAATTTTATTATATAATTTCGAGCAGCTTTATAATCGCAGCTTTATAATATCCGGTATCGCAAATTAAATTAATAATTTATTTAAAAAACGTAGCCTAATCGCTAGCGGTACGCTCGGCTAGCGCTAAATCGTCGTTTTCGAAGCGCTAAATTTTACGATTTTATAAAAGTCTATTAAAAATTTATTTTTAAAATAGCTAAATTAATACGGCGGCGTAGCTATTTATATTTTTTCGGGGTATTATTAAAAGCACGGCGGAAATCGGTAAATTATTTATTTCGTTATTTAAAAGAAAATTTTAATATAAATATTTTAATTAATTTTTTTAGGTTAACGTTATAATTGCGTTTTAATTTAAAGTTATCGTCGCGACGGCGGCGATAAAATAACGAAAAGGCCGCGTTTTCATCGTCCTATTGCTAAAGCTAATAAAGCTTTTTTTTTAATATAGCCAGTTATTCGGCCTTTTCGATTTGCTTTTAGAATTCCTTTAGCTATTGCTTTATAACGACGAAAAGGTCGTTAAGCTATTACCTTCCGGCAAGCTATTATTTGATTATAGCCGTATTAATATCGGTACCGGCTAGGTTAAATATAGCTATAATAGCATTACGGTTAATACGCGAATTTTGCGAACGCGCCATTTTTATGCGTTAAAAGACGACGGGGACGGGGACGGGGACGACGATATAAACGGAAGGAAACGATACCGCAGGCCACTTATAAAAGAGCTTTTAAAATTATAATAATATAAAGCAATATAATTAAATAAATAACGATATATTAGCGATATATTAATTATATAAGTGAGGTGCGGCAATATACGGGGGGTTAATATTAAAGTTAAAAGCTAATTAACTAAGCTATATACAGGGTTGCAAAAAAGTGACTGCGCAGTGCACTGCATTGCAGTTAACTTAACTGCACGATTTTCGAACTGCAACTTAACTGACTGCAGTTAGTTAAAATCCGGACTGCAACTGCAATAACTTAAGTTAACTGCAAAATAACTGCTAACTTAACGTTGCAGTTAAATTAATTAACTGCTAACTGCAATAATTAAATTATTATTATTTAATTAAATAAATAATTAATATTATTTATTTTATAAACGTTTTATAAAGCCGTTTTTAAAAGATTGAAAGCAATAAAAAGCTTTTTAAAATATTAAAAATTCGATTTTATTTTAATTATCTTAATATTATACTGCAGTCACTACAAGTAATTGCGCAGTTAACTTAAGTTAATAAAATTCAAACTTAAATTAACAAGTAACTGCATGCAGTTAGCAAAAGTCCGGATTGCAACTGCAAAAAGTTAAGTTAACTTAAACTTCACTAACTAACTGCAGACTGCATTTTCAACCCTGGATACGCTATTTAAGCTTTTAACAGAAAATAATAATAAAAACCGTAAAACCCGCGGAAATATTATAAAATTAAAATTAAACGATATAATTAACGAATTCGAATATTACGCCGTTTCTTAATTAATTATTAACTTTATTTTTAAAGCCCGTATTATCGAAAAATATTAATAAAATAAAAAATAAGCTAAATTTATTAATAAAATACGCTAAATATAAAGCCGGTTTAATAAGATAAACGCTTATAAATAAAAGGCTATAAATAAAAAATAGCCTTTTAAGCTTAAAATATCGAGCAAAATTAATTATTGCTATAAGCTCGATAACGGCCTAATATTTTACGTATTACCTTATAAAAAAAAAGCTATATATCCTTTTTAATTACGTAAATAAATTATTAAAAATAATATACGATAATATTTATTATTTTAAACCTAAAAAATAGCTTAGGAATTATAAAGCTTTACGATTTACGGATTATACCGGAAAATTTAAAAATATATTAATTATTATCCGTTTTATTTATGCAACCAGACGGATCGCGGATAGAAATTCGGCTATTTTTAACCAATTAATATACCTAGCTAGCCCTTTTATATTATTGCCTAAAATTTTATCGTTATTTTACTAAAAATGCTATTTTTCGGCTTTATATAATATATTTTAAAATATAAATATTTTAATACCTATTTTATAATTATTTATAAATTCGCTAAAAAAAGGCTTTTTATCCCGGGTTATATTAAAATGATAATAAAAAAATAAAGCGAATAAATTATTAAAATATTAATAATATACGATTAAAAATGCCTTTCCCGCATTATTTCGGATTATAATTTAAAATTTATAAACGCTTTTTAGCAAATATTTTAGGCCCGGTACGGTATTAAAATTATATTAATAATTAATTAGCATTTTTAAACCGAGGGGTAATCGGAACGGATTAATTAAAATATTAAAATCGTTATCCGGTATTATATTAAAGCGTTTTTTTATATTTTATAAAACCGTATAATTACCTTTATTTAGTATTATTTTAATAATATTAAATCGGAAGCATTAAATAAATCCCTTAATAAAATCGTTTTCGGGTTTAAACCGGCTACGATATTATTAGCGCTAAAAATCCTATAATATAATATAAACTTCGACGCCGCAAAAAAAACCTTTGAAATGGAAGCTAAGGCTATAATCGATTTCGCGGCCGATATCGCTAAAATCCATTATAATAAAATAAAAAATTTAGTAATATTCGATATTAGCGCTAAAATATACCTTAAATTATACCTTAAATTATACCGAAAATATAAGCTTTCCGGTAATTTATTACGAAAATAATTTAATTAACGCGTTAGCTTATTTATTATTATATATAAAATAAGCGATTTTATATATAAGTTTAATTTTTTAAAATTTTAATAAATATATAAGGTAATATCCGTTAAATAGCTGCTTATAGCGTTATCAGGGTTGAAAATGCAGTCTGCAATTAGTTAGTGAAGTTTAAGTTAACTTAAGTTAGTGCAGTTGCAGTCCGGACTTTTGCTAACTGCATGCAGTTACTTGTTAGTTTAAGTTTAAATTTTAATAACTCAAGTTAACTGCGCAGTTACCTGCAGTTACTGCAGTATAATATTAAAATAATTAATAATTAATCGAATTTTTAATATTTTTAAAAGCTTTTTATTGCTTTAAATCTTTTAAAAACGGCTTTATAAAACGGTTATAAAATAAATAATATTAATAATTTATTTAATTAAATAATAATAATTTAATTATTGCAGTTAGCAATTAATTAACTTAACTGCAAAGTGCAATTAGCAGTTATTTTGCACTTAACTTAACTTTTTGCAGTTGCAGTCCGGATTTTTACTAACTGCAGTCAGTTAAGTTGCAGTCCGAAAACCATGCAGTTAACTTAACTGCACTGTAGTGCACTGCGCAGTCACTTTTTTGCAACCCTGAGCGTTATTAAGCCTCGATCCGGTCGGACGGCGGCGAAAGCCGCTATTAAAACGAATTATCGTATAAAATAATAACGATAAATAAAAAAATTATAAAATTAAGCGATTAATTAACCGCCGTATTAACCGCTAATATAAACGACCAAACTTAAAATATTTAATTCGATAAAAGGAATATTTTCCGATATATAATTAACAGGGTTGGCATTGAGTGTGAGCTTGAGTTAACTCAATTAAATTAACTCAAACTCAATTGAGTTAAGTTATTAACTAAACTCAATTAAGTTATTAAAAATGCTAACTCAAACTTAATAATTTAGTTAATAGGTAAACTCAAACTAAATCAATTAAGTTGAGTTAATAACTCAATTAACTCACTAACTCAAAAAATTATTAATTTTAATTAATAATTAATTAATTAAAATAATATAATACCGTAATTAAAAAAAGAAAAAATCAATAAATAAAACGCTTTACTTTTTTTTATTATACCGTTTTTATTGAATTTTTTAAAAAATAATTAAAATTTTATTATTCTTTATCCAATTATTTTATTAAACTTTAAAATTAATATTAAAATTAATTAAAAATCGTAAAATAAAAGTAATATATGCATTTTAATTCTAGTTTTTTATAAAATTTAATAACATTTTAATATTAATTTATTTATTTATTTTATAATTAAAATTAATTAATCTTAAGTTATTAAGTTAATAACTCAACTTAATTAAGTTAACTCAAACTCAATTAATTTAGTTAGGACCTTAAGTAAAACTCATTAAGTTATTAAAATTAGTGAGTTTAACTCATTGATTTAGTTAGCACCCGGAATAAAACTCAACTCAATTGAGTTAACTCAAACTCAAACTCAAAACTCAAACTAATTTTACCTACCCTGATAATTAATAATATCCCCGCGATTATTTTATAAAAAACGCGGTAAAACTCGTCGATATATACGATAAATAATATAAAATAATAGCCGAAAAGCTAAAAACGAAATATAATAAACCGGTTTAATAATTTATCGAAATTAATTAAAAATAGCGTATTATAAATAAAATACTAAATATAAACGTTAAAATATAGCTATTAAAGCGTAAAATTATTATAGTTATATAATTTTTAAGCGCTAAATATTATTATTTAGGTATAATTATAAATTTAGCGCGCGCCGTAATAAAAGCAAATAAATAATCGATATATAAGCTAAAGCGATAATTATAAATTAATACCCTAAAATACCTAATTATTAAATATATTAAGCAATTTTTTATTCCGATAATACCCTTTTTTAAAACTAAATTATTAATATTTATATTTATTTTATCGCGGATAAAATAAAATTTTTTTATTAATTTCGCCGTAATAATAATTTAACGATATAATAAATATTAATATTTTATAATCCTTTTTAACGATAAAGGTATTAATTCGCTTTTACCCGCGTTTATAACTTTCGATTACGGCGGTATTATAAATATTGCCGCTAAAAAATGCGATAGCTTAAAGCGCGTTAATTATACGCCGCGGCTATTTTAAAGCATTTTAAAAAGCTAAAAAACGTTATTAAACCCTGAAATAAAAATAATAATCCCCGTATTTATAAAAAATCTAGCTTTTTCGAAAATAATAACGCCGATACCGTCGCAAATAAAAAAAGCCGTATATATTAGGCCCGAATATTAATAAAGGCTTTATTTAAACGATAGGTTTATAATAAAAATATCGGTAATATATTTAAATATTTAATAAATATCGTATTTAACGAACCGTATAATAATTCGGGGTTATACCGAAATATTTTTAAATAGCTTATTAAAATTACCGTTAAAAAAACAAATTTAATTAAAATTTTACTAAAATAATATTAATAAATATTTTTATTTTATTATTTAAATAGCTTAAAATTATATATATTTATAATAGCGTAAAAAAAAAATTCAGTTTTATGCTTTAAAAAATAACTTATTAGCTATAATATAATTATTAGGCACCATTGGGTTATAAAGAGAGTATAGTAGAAGCATGCATTTCCTATTTACGGATTGGCCGTAGGCCAATCTATTATATAGCAACGCTAAGCGTTACGCGCTTAGTCATCTGCTTAGTTATTGTGTTGGGCTACGCCCAATAATAATAAATTAATTTAAATTACGGTTAATTTTAATAAAGCTATTATTTTTAAATTTTAAATAAGCTATTAAAAAGCTTATATTTTTAACGCTAAGCCTAAAATAAATACCGAAAAAAATATATAATTATAACCGTTATTATTTTCCGCTTAATTTAAATACGTATATTAAACCTAATAGCTTTATTAGCTTAAATAATAATATTAATGCGTCGGATAATAACGTAAATAATATAAATAAAATAAATTTAATAGCTAATATTCCGGCCGCGGACTTTTATAATTAAAACGGTTAATTTGTTAACGATTTAGCAATTATAATTTATATTATTAATTAATTAAAACCGGATAATCTGCCCGATAACGAAAAATTTTCCCGGCTAAATAAATTATTAACCGATATAATTTTATATATCGATTTTTCGGTATTAAATAGGCCTTTTAGCCCTAAACGCTTATATTATATTAACCTTTTTACCGGCAAAAAGGTTTATAATATAAAAAAAATAATAAAAATTTATATTAAAAGCGTTTTAAATTATTTTATACCCGAATTAGCCGGCGGTTTTATTTTTTTAATTAAATATTAAAAAATTATAAACGCTAAAATTAATAAATTATAAAATAATAAAATCGCTAAAAATATAATTACTAATTAAATTAAAATAATAATTATTAATAATAAAAACGTGCGAAATACGATTAATATTTTAATTCGGGATAAAATTAACGAATATTTACGTAATAACGATTATTTAAAAAAATTAGCCGTAGCCGCTAATAATTATATTTAAAAAATAATTAATAAAGCCGTCGAAATAATTATAGCTAAACGTATTTTAATATTTAAACGGGTTAATATATTATAATTTATTAAAAATAACGATTTTTTTTAAAAAACCGCGCTTTTTACCCTTAGCCCTAATTATACCGGCTATTAAATAATAGCTTATAAATTTTAAAGCTAAATTCGCTAAATATATAATTATTAATCGCTAAAAATATACCGATTATCGAAATATTTAGCAATATATTATTTAATTTGGATAAATTAATTTTAATAACTTTATTAAAGCCTAAATTTAAACCTAAATTCGAAATATTTAAATTTAAAAACCGTAAAGGTTTAATAAAGCAAAAATTTACGGATATTTTTATTTAACGATTATTTAAACGCTTTTATAAAATATACTAATTTTAAAAAATATAATATACCGACGGAAACGGAAATAGCATTATAAAATAACGGATTAATAATAATAAAATATTAGGGATTAAATAATAAAAATTATATTAATATATTAATATATTAGAATAAATTAAAAAAATAAATTAAAAAAAGGGAAAATATTAAACGTAGCTTAATATAATAATTAAATAAATAACTAAGCGCGTAACGCTTAGCGTTGCTATATAATAAATTGGCTTACGGCTAATCCGTAAATAAGAAATGCATACTTTTACCACACTTTTTTTATAACCTAATAATGCCTAATATAATTATAATGACTAAATCATTATTATTTAATTAAATAAATTATTAATATTATTTATTTTATAAACGTTTTATAAAGCCGTTTTTAAAAAATTTAAAGTAATAAAAAGCTTTTAAAAATGTTAAAAAATCGATTTATTATTAATTATTTTAATATTATATTATAATAACTACAAGCAATTGCGCAATTAATTTAAGTTATTTAAATTTAAATCTAAATTAACAAATAACTATATGCAATTAATAAAAGTCCGGATTGCAATTACAAAAAGTTAAGTTAACTTAAACTTCACTAATTAATTGTAAATTGCATTTTTAACCCTGACCTTAATAAATAGTAATCAGGGTTTAAATAATTAATTTAAGTTTTTAATTCTAATTTTAGTTATTAATTAATTAGGCAGTTAAAGTTAGCATTTAGCTAACTTAAATTAGTTCCAATTAGCAGCTCAAATAATTAGGCCAGTTCTAATTAATTTAAAAACTAATTTAAGTTAATTATAATTTGTATTTTATTAATTAGCTAATTAGTCCTAGTTAACTGGCAATTAATTTAGTTTTATTAATTAAAAATCGAATAAAAACGTAGCTTAAAAGATTTTGTTTATAGTTAATAAAGCGAATATAAAAGAATAAAATTATATTATTACTTTAATTTTAATTTTATTATTTATTTTTAAATTAATAAATAAATTATTTCGTATACCCATTTAATTGGCCCAGTTATTCCAGTTTAACTTAAATTATTCTAGTTATAATTAATGTTTAATTAGTTATAATTAGTAATTTAAAAAACTTAAGTTAATTTTAATTACCGGGTAAGCTAACTAGGCTAATTCTAATTAGCACCCGAATTAACTTAAATTAACTGGAATTGGGCCTAGTTTAACTGCTAATTAACTATTTTACAACCTTGCTCCTAATTAAATCAATGAGTTTTATTCAAGCCTTTAACTAAATCATTGAGTTTTACTTAGCCGGATTTTCAAATTGAGTTATTCTTAATTTAATTGAGTTAATTATTAGTTAATTTAATTGCAACCCTGATAATAATATAATAATAATAAATATAGCCTTTTATTTATTAATTTTCTCTTTTCATTTTTACGGTATAAAACTTATTTATTTTAATATTATTTAATAAAAATTAATTATTCTTTAAGTTATTAAATTAATTAAATTATTAACTTAACTCAATTAATTTAATTTGAGTTTATTTACTAATTAAATCAATTAAGTTTAAGTTAGCTAACTTAGCATTTTTAATAATTTAATTAAGTTTAATTAATAACTTAACTCAATTAAATTTAAGTTAATTTAATTAAGTTAACTCAAGCTTATATTTAATGCTAACCTTGATAATACGCTATTTTTTATTAATTTTAACAAATTAATATATTAAGCGTAGCCTAACGTGCACGATAACTCAGCATTTAAGTTGCAAAAAAGTGACTACGCAGTGCATTGCATTGCAGTTAACTTAATTACACGATTTTTAAACTGCAATTTAACTGATTATAATTAGTTAAAATCCAGATTGCAATTATAATAACTTAAGTTAACTGCAAAATAACTGCTAACTTAATATTGCAATTAAGTTAATTAACTGTTAACTGCAATAATTAAACTATTAGTATTAAATTAAATAAATTATTAATATTATTTATCTTATAAACGTTTTATAAAACCGTTTTTAAAAGATTTAAAGCAATAATAAGCTTTTAAAAATATTAAATAATCGATTAAAAGTTAAGTTAACTTAAACTTCACCAATTAATTACAAACTGCATTTGTTAGGCACCATTGGGTCATAGAGAGAGTGTGGTAGAAGCATGCATTTCCTATCTACGGATTGGCCGTAGGCCAATCTATTATATAGCAACGCTAAGCGTTGCGCGCTTAGTCATCTGCTTAGTCATTGTGTTGGGCTACGCCCAACAGCATTTCCAACCCTGCTCAGCATATAATTAGGGTTGTGAAAATTAATTTAAGTTTCTAATTTTAATTCTAGTTATTAATTAACTAAATAGTTAAAATTAGCATTTTGCTAACTTAAGTTAATTATAATTAGCAGGTTAAATAACTATGCTAATTTTAATTAATTTAAAAACTAATTTTAATTAATTATAATTTTTATTTTATTAACTTAAGTTATTTATTAATTAACTGCCAGTTAGTTTAATTTAATTAATTAAAAATCGAATAAAAACGTATTAAAGACAGGGTTAAAATGCAGTTAATTGCTAATTAATTACAGTGCAATTAACTTAATTGCACGATTTTCGGACTGCAATTTAATTAACTGCAGTTAGTTAAAATTTAGATTGTAATTGCAAAAAGTTAAATTAACTGTAAATTAACTGCAAACTGCATTTTGCAGTTAATTTAATTAACTGCTAACTACGATAATAAAATTATAATTATTTAATTAAATAAAATAATTTTATTAATTCTTTTAAAGCCTTTAAATTAAAGGTTTATTATTATATTTATACAGGTTAAAAGGTTATTAAAATAATAAAAATTCGATTTTTAATTAATTATTTAATTTTTATATTACAATAATTATAATTAATTACGCAGTTAACTTAAGTTAGTAAAATCCGGACTTAAATTAACAAGTAACTATATGCAGTTAGCAAAAGTTTAAATTGCAACTGCATTAACTTAAGTTAACTTAAACTGCATTAACTAACTGCAGATTGCGTTTTTAACCCTAATTAAAGAAAGTTTTATTTTAATTTAAAAGAATAATTATTAAAATATAAATTACTTTAATTATTATTATTTTATTTTTATTATTTCACTTTTAATTTATAAATAAGTTATTTTATATAGCTAATTAATTAATTTAATTATTCTAATTTAACTTAAGTTATTTTAATTGAAATTAACTGCTTAATTAATTATAATTAATTAATTTTAAAACTTAAATTAATTCTAATTATAAAGTAAACTAACTGGGCTAATTTTAATTAGCAATCGAATTAACTTAAGCCCAGTTTAACTGCTAATTACCTATTTCACAACCTTAATTATTATATAAAAATATATGCTTTTACCATTTATTTATTATAATTTTAATAATATTTAATAATATTAATTTATTTTAAAATAATAAAACTTTTAAATTATACAAAATCGCCTTTTAATGCAAGCCTTTTATTTGCACGGTGATATAATTGCTTACAGCATGCACCTTGGTCCTTGGCGTAAAACTATTATGGCTTTTACACTTGGTTTTGCTACAATTGGTTCGTTTCTACCATAGGAAATGCGCTTACCAATCACGCCGGGATTCCTGGGCAGCCAAATATCACGGTCTTCTATGTGCCGTATTCCAGCTCTTGTCCCAGTTATCGCCTTTCCTACCTCGGCGTAAGCAGAGTCCTACGTCGAACCAGCCTCGCCTTCAGTTACCCCTGCCACTGCACCATTTGCACCCATTGTGAGCTTTTGGCTGACTTCACCCGTACCAGTCAGGGACTGCTTCTCACCTGCCTCGTAATTCACCTTGGTCAATTCGGACACAAAGCTCTGACCCCACCATGCGCTTGTGTATTTGAAGACATAGCGCTCAAGCTTGCGAAAGTTGGCCTCCCGCATCTCAGGAGACATGGTCACAGCATCATGAATAGCATTGGCAAGCTCCTCGGTATTCCAGGGGTTGACGATCAGGGAGCCGTTGAGCGACTGCGCGGCGCCGGTGAACTCGGACAAAATCATGACACCGTGGCGATCATGTTGTGTGGCGATATATTCGTAAGAGACCAGATTCATGCCATCACGGGTAGATGAAACTAGGCAGACATCGGAGACGGCGTAAAGGGCACAGAGCTCGTCAAAATTGACGCTCTGGTGCAGAAAGTGAATAGGCATAAACTCAATCGTGCCAAACTTTCCGTTGATCCGGCCCACGAGCTCATTGACAACGGCACGGAGGTTTTGGTACTCCTCCACGTCTTGGCGAGACGGCACCGCAACCTGAACAAGCACTATCTTGCCGATCCATTCTGGATGTTCGGTCAGGAAGACCTCGAGAGCATGCAGTTTTTGGGGCACTCCCTTGATGTAGTCGAGGCGGTCTACACCAACGATAAGCTTGACGCCGTCAAACTTTCGTGAGAGGGCAGCAATGCGCTCCTGCACCTTTGGCTTCTTGAGGCCCTCGACAAACTTGTCGGGATCGATGCCGATGGGGAAAGCGCCGACGGTGATGAATTTACCCTTGTAGGCGACACCGTTGGGGGTGGTGGAGGTCTCGAGGATGCGCGAGCAGGAGCTCAGGAAGTGACGGGCATAGTCGTATGTGTGGAAGCCGATGAGATCGCATTGCAAAAGGCCCTGAAGAAGGGCCTCACGCACAGGCAAGATGCGATAGATCTCGCTGCTGGGAAATGGGGTGTGCAGGAAGAAGCCAATCTTGATGTTCTTGCGCTTCCCATCGAGCTCCTGGCGCAAGAGCTCGGGCAATAGCATCAAGTGATAGTCATGTACCCAGATAATGTCGCCATCCTGTACATCCTTGACCACGGTCTTTGCAAACAGCCTGTTTACTTCCTTGTAGGCGTCCCATGCACTCTCGTCAAAGGTGATCTCGCCCGGGTGATAGTGGAAGAGCGGCCAGAGGATCGAGTTGGCAAAGCCATTATAGTGCCTGTCTGCAAGGTCGTCATCGACAAAGACAGGAACAGCGCCGTACTGTTCCTTGAGTTGTTGCTTGACCTTTTCGATCTCGGGCTCAGGAACCTCCAAGCCGGGCCAACCGTACCACTGAAAGGTTGTTGTCTTACTGAGGCCGCTGAGACCGGTGACTAGGCCGCCAGAGGACATGGAGAAGCTGTATTGGCCCTCATCCTGGCGTTTGATGGTGATTGGCAGGCGATTCGAGATGAGTAGCAGTCTGCCAGGAGTTCCGTCATCTTGAGCCATGGCCCTTCTTCGTGTTGTGGACGTCGGACAAGAAGTGTAGGAGCCAGAAAATCGAGAGAGCGCAACGAGCGGGACTGGTGTTGATTAGATGCTGTAGTCCACAAGTGTGTGCAGAGAGTACTGGCGGCGCAGCTGTCTCGATGGTCGATCTCGGAAGGCAAAGGGGACAAGGCAAAATACGCGGCAGGGAGAGGGAAAAGCGAGGGAGGAAGTGGATGGATGTAGAGTTTTTGAAAGAGAAGCTCGTCGAGGCGTGGGTTAGATCAAGTCGTTGTCGTGGTAGGTCTGGTGTACCTGGGTACGAGTAGGTCAGGTAGCGAGCAAGTAGGTACGTCAATTGGCGTCGATGGCGGGGCACACAGCCGTCTAGTTGGTTCTGTGGGAGGGTCCTAGAACAAGCATGTGGGCTTCGTTTGAGCTTTGATTGGAATACCGATCACTCAGTGAAACATGATCGAGGACATAAGCTTCAAAGAAAAATAATGTAATAAATATATACTACACAAGTGCATGTGTAGGGCAGTCTGTATGCGTCTATGTACGTACGCGTATGTGCACAAATGTGAGAAAGGAGAAGAATGGAAAGAAAGATTGTGTGAATGGAAAAGACGGCGGATGGGATTAAAGGTTTGGTAAAAAGGGCTGACAGTCTGAGGAGGAAACAAATCAGTACAAGACACAACTTTTCTAATTTACCCATTCATTGCCTTGCCAGTCTCATCCTCCTAGCATCCATCCCCGGCGGCCAGGAATCTTTCTCTTTCTCTCCCTCTGCATTTGCATGGATTCATCCCGTCACTTCCAGCTCTTGCTGTTGCTATTTGGGTCAAATCCCTGCCAGAACAGCACGTAGATGATGGTGGTACATGTAGTGATACCCCCCGGTCAGCCCACTGGCTATGTAACACTTACGTTAGACCCAAATGTTCTGTACCAGCAGCCAGAGGTCGGAACTGATGATATAGCTCTCTGGCACTTTACCAGGAATCGTTTACAAGTCAATATTATAATCATATATTTGTTGGAAGACTTGATCACTTACACACTGACTTTTATCCTTTTGAAATGTGCTCCTATAGCAAAAACACTATTGGGAAATAAACGTAGTGTTTATGTAGTGGGGGGGATGACTTTTCTTTTTCTTTTTTCTTTTTTTCCTCTTTTGGCTGGGCCTGTTTAGTACAAAGCTGGGAGGACCAAGCTCAAGGAGCTCTTCTCCGGTTGCTGACGTATTGACGTAATTTGTGTCAAGGATGGCAAGGATTTTTTTTTTTCTTTGGTGCTTTTTAAGAGGAATCTGCCACACTCCCCGGATGGACATGGTGCTAATTAGCCTCACCCAAACCCGCACTGCCCCCGCCTACGCTAAGGTGATGGCATGCATCAATGCAACTTCAGTGAGAGAGCCCAAAAAGCCGTCCTGCCGTCAAGACTAAGTATCGCAGGTACAGGGCTCTTGGAAAGTCCAATCATCTGAAGCTCGTGGGATTCCAATATGATCCCAAACCCCCAATGTGATTTGGTGAAATCACAGATTACACAAGTACAAGCCAAGTCATCAAGTTTCTATTTTTGCCCAACTGTGACAACAACACAACCGAGTGATTGATTCTTGTTCTTTCTGTTCCCTTTTGTCCTCCCCTGGGTTTCTGCTGCTTCATAGTCGCAGACATGGGGTTTTACTGGCCCTAGCTAGCTAGTCGTGTGGAATCTATTCACATCTTTCTTATCCCTTCTCTTGCTTGTATCTTATAGCTTCCTTCCCCAAGAGTTTCAATCTTTCACCGCCCCTGCATTTACGCTGCCAAGGATGCTTCCTGGCATTGGCTGGATCATGTCGATTCTCTAAAGGTCCAGCATTCTAACCTACACGTCATGGGAACGACAGGATTACCTGGCAGGTAAGAAGAGCATGTGCACAAAAACGTGAAGAGATATAGCCTTGTCGCATTTTCTTGCATATTCGATTCTTCGGGGAAATTTCTCCGGCCTCTTTGGACATTGATTGCAATGTGGCTGTCTCATGTATTACTTGAGGGGCCAACACAGCAGCTAATGGTTATCTTCCAAAAATGTTTGGCTTTCTGGAACAATACACACACAGTCTCTCTCTCTGCCTTTCCACATAGCACACACGATGCATACACGAGTTGACAGCAAGCTACTTCAACACCATTCACATATGTGATGCAAAAACCATGCACAATACGCCCTCCTTCCAATGCTAAACTATCTAGCCAGGCAAGCCAGGCACATGGGGCAGTATCATCGTCAGTCTTATTAGTCCTACAATATGGCCCAAGAGTGGGACCAAAACACAACTCACAAAGAGGCCCATCAAACAAGAGGGTTTTCTGGTGGGATTGTATCGCTTTCTAACTCTTTGTTTTTTTTTCTTTTTCGGTATATGAAAGGAACAATAGAGATGACCTCACTTTTGTTATAGCACCCGTCGCTGCCAGCCAGCCTGCCTACCCATCTACCTGCCCTGCCATTGTGTGTAAACCCAACATTGAAGGTATCCACAGAAGATAGGCTGCATATTTAGCGCGCCACGATTTATATGAGAGGGAGGCCTGGGAAGAACTGAAGTGGCGTCAAGGACCAGATAAATGAGCCTTAGCCACATTTACCCTACCCCGCCAATCCATTTCATCCCACTCTCTTTTTGCCCATCAGACCATAGCAAACAACCAGCAGCAGCAGCAGAAGCAGCGGCAGCGGCAGCAACATCAAGCAGCGGGTGGTATGCTAGCCTAAATCAAATCAAGTCAAGTCAAACCAATCTACCTACCCTCATTAGGCATCTTGATTGCCTTGGAAAGCTTTGTGCCTTGTCTGCCTGCTTGCGTTTCTCGGCTTATGACGCAGCTCCTAGTGTGAGCCCGCCGTCATTTGAACACCTAGGAAACGCAGCAAGATTTTATTCTCGACAATTTTTCAAGGATATAAAAATTAAAACACTGCAACAGAGAACCTGGATCCGGACCATACCTCGGTTCGAATACAGTGTAGTCGCCATTTCACCCGAAAACCCAAGGACGCGCATAGTAGGACAAACCCTCTGTGCTTACCTGGCATTCGCCCTTGCGATATATTCACCCTGCCCGATTGCGACATTGAATCGCGGCGATAAGACTACCTACCTTAACCACCCGTCTGAGGAGCCGGCAACTGGGACTTCTTCAGGGACGTCGCTGCCGTCTGTCCAGAGCTCGCTCTTCTCGTCCCTTTCCCACATTTGTACCTGACAACGGCTGACCACTCCCGTTGCGCCCGCCAAGATGTTTGTCCTCAAGAATGTTGGCAAGCTGATCTTCGGCAATAGTAGCCAGGAGTCCATGATCGAGTTGCCCCAGGGACAACTATATCTCGTCAGGCCGCTCTCCCCAAAGGGCTACTCGGAGCTCATCTTCAAAGACGCCACCGCCCGCATTCGCCGCACCGGTCAGGATTTCCAATACCAGCTAGTTGTCCAGAGAGTCTACGAGGAGGGTGAGGCCGAGCTTCTGGCCGATGAAGAAGGAGAGGACGCCGAGATCGACGCCCTTGCCAACGAACGAGACGAAAAGACTTTCCTCCTCGACGAGGCCCTGCATTTTCGCCTCGAGACTCGCCCCGGCTCCGGCACCATTCTCGCATGGAAGGATCTGAGCGGCGACGTAGGCGACCTGTACGAGTTTGTCTGCGACTCCGGCGTGCAGTCCATGCAGATCGAGGCCTTTGAGCGCATAGCAAAGCAGTGTCAGTACGAACGCAAGTATCGGAAACCCCACACCACTGCTTCCGAGAGCGATCTGCAGCAGTTTGAATTCGAGGACGAGCAGCCCATCCCCCAGGCTAGCCCCATCCAAAGCCCAACCATCGGCCGAACCTTTGAATCGGCAGACGACATGTTCTTCGCCAAGACCGCCGCCAACACTGGCGTCAAACGCGAGGCGGCACCTCCCCAGCAATCCTTGACTGCCGCTACGGACCCTGAACAAGATACCCCCGAACCGCCTAGAGAGGAGAGAGAGGTGCGCGCGCCCGCAAGGGAGATGGCCCCTCCCCCTGTCCCGACCCAACCAGAGCCCCTCGAGATCTTATCCATGGAGCTCGGGGAGCTACACTTCTTCGATTTTCCTTCGGGGTCTTTCATTCTCAAGGATACCTCGGTCACGGCACAGGTGTCCGATGTTGGAAACTGGCAATATTGGTTGCAGGTCGCAAGTAAGGATCAAGAATGGCTGGGCATCCCAGTCATTGCCGACATCAATCCGGTTTTCAACTTTGAGTTCCTTTCCTTTATTTTCAACCAGTTCACCGAGGATGGCTCTGCCTACTCTTGGCTCCTCCGTTTTAAAGACCAGCAGACATTGGAGCGGTTCCAGGAGGGGCTCATGCGAGCACTGTGGGAGCAACTGAACGAAATCAAGTGGACAAAGGTCAAAGATCAGGAACGGCAGTATGTGCTCGATGCCTTTGAAGATCTCAAGATGGAGGATGTGCCTGAAGAGGGGCCCGAGGAGGAGGAGGAGCAAGAGCCCGACGTGGACGAGGAGGAGGAGGAGGAGGATGAAGACCCCGGAATCCGGAGCGAACACTACGATTCTGATGAGGAGCACGATGACCTGGAAACACAACCACAGGATAAGGCTACAAACAAGTCCATATCTGTAGGATACAAGCACGACCGATCGTTTGTCGTTCGTGGATCCAAGATCGGCGTTTTCAAGCATGCGCCAAACAATCATCTCGAGTTTTCTACGAACATTTCCGAGGTCAAGACGCCCAAGGGTGCACTGTTCACGCCCAAGAAAGCCATGTTACACAACGAGGACCGGAATATGATTCTGCAGAATGAGGCGGATCCCACCAAGCTCTACCGCATGGATCTCGAGTATGGCAAGGTTGTTGATGAGTGGAATGTTCATGATGATGTGCCCGTCGTGACGTTTGCCCCCGAAAACAAATTCGCCCAAATGACACACGAACCAACATTTCTGGGTATCAGCCACAACTCACTATTCCGAGTGGACCCTCGTCTCGCCGGCAACAAGCTCGTCGACTCGCAGCTCAAGCAATATGCCTCCAAGAATGACTTTAGCGCCATATCTACCACGGAGAAGGGCTATGTTGCCGTTGCCTCCAACAAGGGTGACATTCGTCTCTTTGACCGTCTCGGAATCAACGCAAAGACGCATATCCCAGCTCTTGGCGAGCCCATCCTCGGACTTGACGTGTCCGCTGACGGCCGCTGGGTCCTCGGTACTTGTCGTACCTACCTGTTGCTGATTGATGCCAAACAGAAGAGCGGCAAGAACGAGGGCAGACTTGGCTTTGAGAAATCATTTGCTGCAGACTCGAAGCCTCAGCCGCGCCGTCTCGCATTGACACCAGAGCACGTGGCCCAGTTTGCCTACGAGACAGGCAAGCCCGTCACGTTTACACCCGCACGCTTCAACGTTGGCCAGTCTCTCGAGGAGACTTCGATTATCACGGCCACGGGCCCCTACATCATTGACTGGAACCTTAAGAAGGTCCTGCGTGGAGCCAAGGCACCTTACACAATCAAGCGATACACGGACGAAGTCAAGGCTGACGATTTCAAGTTTGGCACGGACCAGAACGTGATTGTTGCTCTGCCAAATGAAGTCAACATGGTGGCCAAGAAACAGTTGAAGCGACCCACGCGGGATAGTATTGCTGGTTTTGGCGCACAGTTGAGCACACCCCGTCGCAGTTCGGGTCGCATTGGAACAAGAGAAAGCGGACGTTACAAGCTCGGCAAGGAGGACGTTGTTGCCTCGCCGTTTTAGCCGTTGAACATTCAGAAAGTTGGCGTTTGCAAATGATGAGCCATTAATGGGGCAGCGGGTGATGAACAACTCGAGAAGATATTCTGCTTGATCCACTTGTCGCTGTAGGTCTCGTGGTCAGGCTTTACATTTCATCTATTTGCCTTGCGTTTTTCTTTTCTCCCATTTGGTAGTGTGAACAGAACAAGGCAATGAGCAACCGATTATTCGAATGGTGTGGCCGTCAATGCCATTGCTGTCACGACCAAGATACATGCCTATCACGACAGTAGACAGACTTCTCCAAGTATTAAGCTTCCCATAGTCTAGCGAACAAGTCCATTCCCCCTAATCAACTCTTGGTATCACGTTGCGTGATTTCTCTCTCTCTCTCTCTCTCTC
>NW_006917092.1:4288246-4316094 GCF_000516985.1 Pestalotiopsis fici W106-1 | reverse complement strand
TGGGTATTTGACATTCTGCGTACACCACAGTACAACCCTGCTGCAGCTTCAGTCGAAGGGAGCGATGGCAATGTCAATATTCAAAACGTGAAAGAGGTTGTATTCTCTGCGGGGTGTGGTCTCATAAACACCATGTGCACGTAGATGTGATCGGATAGCACGGCTGTCTCTTTTGGAATTATTAAGGTTTTGTCCAGCTCTTCTTGCCGGTACGTGTATATGACATTTACCGACACTTCCGTTGACAGTTTAGTGTCCTATGCCTCCATGTATGTGTGTATATGTAGTGCACGAGACGTCTGACACACGTTTCGGCCAGGGCGGACTCTGGCCTGACTGTCTCGTATATTAAAAAATGTAGTTTCCATTACCTAGCGTAAGGAATGGTACCCAGGAGATATCATATACGTCATCACCTACATGAAATACGCATGATCAGGATGGTAGATGTTGTCACTGAGAAGGGTCGGCTCTAGCTAGATTGCCTTGGAATACCGTAGCCGCCAGATATCTTTGGCCCCTTGTCCCCTGGAGTCTCTTTCTTCTTCCTACACCCCTCGAAGCCGGAGCAGACTTCTCGAAATCAGGCCAGATTGTCTAAATAACCGAGTCATTATTGCCATGATGCCTCCCGGCTCTCAAAACATGGATTTCAAATGTGCACTCGTCACAGGTGGCGGCGGCGGCATCGGCAAGGCAATGTCACAGTACTTTATTTCTCAGGGCAAACAAGTCATCATCGCCGGGCGTACCGAGTCCAACCTGAAAGCCACGGCAAAGGAGATTGGGGTCACGGCATATTATGTTCTGGACACGGGCCGCGTCGCCGATATCCAGTCGTTTGTGGGCAAGATCACCAAGGAGCATCCCGAGATCGATTGCTTGGTGAACAACGCCGGGGTCCAGCGGCCGCTGGAGGTACTGAAGCAGGATCCAGACGAGTTTCTCCAAAAAGCCGACCAGGAGATTGATATCAACATCCGCGGGCCCATGCATTTAGCATTGGCATTCCTAAAACACTTCAAAGCAAAGGAGCATTCGATGATCATCAATGTTTCGAGTGTCCTGGGTTTTGTGCCATTCTCCGTGATCAACCCTGTCTACAATGGCACAAAGGCCTGGCTGCATTTCTGGAGCTTAGCGATCAGGTGAGTAGGCAAGCCAGAACTTTCATCTCTATTCTGCATAGTATTGTCCAGAACAGACGATCATGGAAGCTGTCTGACTGAGCGACTGACTGACAATTGAGCAGGACACAACTCCGGGGTACGAGCGTGCGCATCGTTGAGATTGCACCGCCAGCAGTTGGGACCGACTGTAAGCAAGATTCATAGCATTGTGTTATGTTGCTGTCTTTTGGGGTCGCTTGTGACAGTCAACCCCAAGGCGCCATTTTATCATGACTTGACATTACTTATTGTCAGCACTGCGAAATGAAAAGGTGATCGCTAATCATCTTGAGGGGGCTCTATCCAGTGCACAGGGACCGTGACGATCCCGACGACAACAAGAAGCACAAGAACCCCGATGCTCTGAGTATCGAGGAATTCATAGATGAAATCAGCAAAAAGCTTGAAAGGGGTGACGAAATGATCACGGCGGGAATTGGCAATGCCATTGTCGACAAATGGGACGAGACAATGGGCGCAAAATATGCCGAAATGACAGAGGCTTCCTAGGTTGCCTCAAAGTCAAGAGGGGCACGATAAATTCACCATAATGCATATTCTTAGAGCCCACAGTGTCTTCTACACAAAACCCAGATCCAAACCTGCCAACCAAAGTTCAAGGATACAAGACCCCAAGAGTCGTAAAATCTTCAAACGCAAGGTTTCAGAATATGAGTTGATTCTTGACCGCTTCCATGCCAATGTTCTCACTCCCGAACACCGGATTGATCAGTTCAAAATGGATTATTATCACCATTACTATCATCTCAATCAGGCCAGCTTCCGCCAGAGAACAAAAAATCCACCAAGTTTGGAGGGACACGAGTTATTTGATAGACTTGGAGGCAACAACGAGGATTGACTCGTCAGTATTAAGTAGGGAATGGCAAATCAGAACCAAGAGATGCTACTGTATGCTTTCCAATTGCTTCTTGATTTCAAGTTGAAATGTCATTCGTGGAGAAAGTCGAATACTGTATATGTGTACTCGTCTGCCACACTCTAAAGCTGACTCCCAAGACAGTCTGAATAAGCCCTAACGTTGCATGAACGAAGTCACGACTGGAAACTGTCATAAGTACCCTCCCTTGGACGAATACAGGATCCTTGTGACAGTTTCCAGTCGCAGGTCGCAACAAGGAAGGCCTGCTTAGGGAGGCTATCCACCGAATCATATGAAAGTAGATATGATTTGACCGGCTTGGTCCCGTGTCTAGTGCCAATGGGCAGCATAAGACTCGGACATGTGCTGGACCAAACACGCCCTTGGCCTTGTTTATGTCTACGCAGTCATCTGGAGAAGATGACTCTAATATCGTGTCAAACTTGATAATAAAGACTTGAATACCAAAGGGATGAAGAACTGCTCCTTGAATGCGGTCTTGAAGTGGCCCGGCAACAGATGCCACATTTGACTAAACGATGCTCCTGATGATGTGTAGAAGGAAATCGTAAGAGCAAAACGTGAGTTGCAGAAGAGGCGCGGTAGTCCTTGTTGGTAATGGAGTGGCGGCTCAATGTACTTGTTCGAGGCAACTGAAAAAACAACAACAATATGTTATCTCCGATATACAGAGTACGGTGACATTCATGTCCCAGGGTTTGGAGTTTGGTGACCTTTTGCCTGCAGATACCGAGTACTACCCGTTGCAGGAATCCCAAGAGTTGCCTATGCCCTACATAAGGATATGCCAGTAATTGTAGGCTCCGGGAGGGGAGAGGGGGGGTTTATTATAGCGTGGGAGGGAAATGGAATCCTATATAAGTAGGTACTATATAGATATATACAAAATATATGATCTGCCAGAAAGGTGGGGGCCAAGCTTGGCCGCCAATGAACGGACTGACTTCTCACCCAACGGTTAGACGCTAAGGCCCATAAATATGTTACCCGTGGGGCCCAGGTTTCATTTATTCATCAACCTCATCTGACATCAAGCTGCAACACTGGAAAACGACGACAGACCTGACGTTTCGGAATAAATAATCGCTACAACAAATCACGACGCGAGCCAGTCGGTCAGCGTCGTGCCCACCTATTCTGTACAACTGGGTGGAGGGAAAACAAGTCAACCGCCAGCAGACCATTCCCAAACATGTACTACGGCTTATTGACCTCGTCGTCCAGCTTGACGACGCTACTGTTATGTTCGTTTGGCGCTCTCGCTGCTGCCGCCGCTGCCGCTGACCACGGCGATGCTGCGAGCCACAACTCAGTAAAGCAGGTTGCCATCATTGGTGCGTATATTTTGCCCCATCGTCTTGTTTGCCTGGCCAAGGACGACCAGAAAGGGGCAATATTAAGCAATATTACGTGAGTGTAGGTGCTGGTGCCGCCGGCTCCTCCACGGCTTACCATCTCCGCAAGTATGCCGACGAAGCAGGAGTGGCCGTCAACATCACCTTGTTTGAAAAGACTGAGCGCATTGGCGGTCGCACCCTAACGGTCGACGCTTATGACGACCCAATGCAGCCGGTAGAGCTGGGCGCGTCCATCTTTGTCAACGTCAACCACATCCTTTGGAATGCTGCCCATGACTTCAACCTCCCGCTCATCGACCCGGGTCCCGATGAGGACACCCTTCTGGGCGTTTGGAACGGCGACGAGTTTGTCTTTGAACAGGACTCCACGACGAGCTGGTGGTGGGATGTGGCCAAGCTCGTCTGGAAATATGGCACTGCCCCGTACTACACGAGAAATCTGGTCAAGGAGACCGTCGCCACCTTTCTGAAACTATATGAGGCACCCCATTTCCCCTTCCGCTCACTCACCACAAGAGTATACGAACTGGGCCTGCACAAAATCACCGGCCTCACGGGCCAGCAGTTTCTGGAGGAAAAGGGGCTCTACGGTATGTTTGCACGCCACCTGGTACAGACTGCCACTCGCGTCAACTACGCTTCTAATCTAGCCTACATCCATGGGCTGGGTGCCATGGTATGTACACACAAGTCCAGGAAGGGAACGAATGCATAAAGGGAGACGCACAAAGGCAAAACTGTAATGCTGACCGTGGGCGATGCAGGTGTCCCTCGCAGCAGACGGGGCCAAGGCTGTCGAGGGGGGAAATTGGCAAATCTTTGCACACATGGCTGGCTATGCGAGAGCATACGTCCACCTCAACACCTCGGTCGCGTCCATCGGGTTGGCCAGTCGCAGCGACCCGTCTGCGCCGGCCTCCAAGTATATACTCAAGACGCGGGAGTCGACCAACGCTGCCGGGACCGTAGCCGAGGCTGAGCACATTGAGTTTGATGACGTCGTCGTTGCCACACCCTACCAATTCAGTGGTATTGATCATGACGAGAATCTGCTGCAACAGCCCATTGACGAGATACCATATGTCACTCTCCACGTGACGCTATTTGCCTCGCCTTTCCGCTTCAGCCCAGAGTTCTTCAAGCTGCAGCCAGGCGCGACAGTGCCCACATCGGTGCTGACGACGCTGGCAGATGATGAAACGGCCCGGCCCGGCGCCGAGGCAGCTGGCAAGGCTGGTTTCTTCTCAGCGACGTTGGTGAGGACGGCCATGAACCCGAGCACGCAGCGCCGGGAGAACGTGTACAAGATATTTTCGCCCGACAAGGTGACGCCCGAGTTTCTATCCTCTCTGCTGGGAGTGCGAGTACCTGACACATTCACGGGACCCGTCGATGCCGAGACACGAGCAGAGTTCGACGTGGTAGAAGCGGTTTCGTGGATTCACCCGACCGTGTTTCACCCGTACCCGCAAAAGCTCCCCCGGGTGACCTTCCAAGACCCCATTTTGCGCGAAGGGCTTTACTATACATCGGGCATGGAAAGTTTCATTTCCACAATGGAAACAAGTGCTCTATCGGGAATGAACGTTGCACGGTTGATCATGGATGACTACTTGGGACTGGCTACCAAGCCCAAAGATGATCACATTGCTGCTGCCATGCTGCCAGAGGCGTGGGAGCAAAGAATATTGCAGCAGTAGCGACGCTGACAGCCATAATAAGCAGAAACGGGGATTCATCAAGGTCAACATGTTGTTACGAATGCCCCTCTCTGTCTTGAAATACACGTCTGTATTAATTGTGGTCCATGTACACACATATTTGGTTGTATTTCCACGTCCTAGTGTATGTACCTCTTTAATATGCACGGCATCAATGCTGCAATTGAAAGTAACGTTGTTATGATGTCGCTCTCACAAAAGTACCAGGCCGATTTGAGTGCCGCTGAACTCCATGTCCACTCATAAGCAGGATGAGAGTTTGTGTCAGGGCGGGGGGGGCACAGAGTATGTACACCTTGGCAGCTGGCAGAAGTTGTAGTGTGGACTGCATCTATGCTATGCGTATTTTGTGCCGTGTCATGCAAACCAAGCAAGCTTTATGCAGACTACCCATTCAACCCCCACATGTGCACAGTATGAAGAGGTACCGGGTGACAGGTGACAGGCAGAAAGACACAGAGGTTTGTGGCAAGCTACGTACCGTAGGTACCTAATCACTGTACCGCTGCTGAGCGAACTCATGTACTGTTTGCTGCTGCCACTCAGAAGACCCCCGAAAAAAAAGTTCCGACCCCCCTCCCCTTCCAGAAGAAGGTAGCTTGTGTGTGTGTGAAGACTCGTGCATTTGCAGAGGGCTCTTTGATAATTCGCGATAGCAGCGGCACCAGCAGCAGCAGCAACATCGCATCGCCAGACCTGTCGCCTGCCTCTTTTTTTTCTACAAAACCCCCCCTTTCCTTCCTTTCCCCCCCCTCCCCACCACCTCCTTCTTCTCCTTCTTCTTCTTCCCTGGCATCCCTCCATTTCGATCAAAGATGTCTGCCGCACAGCTTCTCAATCCAAAGGCCGAATCGCGCGTACGTATACAGCTTGCTCAAGACACTCCCAACACCAGCCCAACAGCAACTCACCATGTGTGCTGTTCGGTTCGTTTCATGTTTGGCTAATTGCTCACCTTTCTATTGCAGCGGCGAGGTGAAGCTCTGAAAGTAAACATCAGCGCCGGTGAAGGCCTCCAAGATGTGCTCAAGTCCAACCTGGGCCCCCTAGGCACCATCAAGATGTAGGTGCAGTCGTCCTCTTCTTCTCTCGTGGCAGACCGCCATGATAATCCCACCTGACCCCGACCCCATCGTCCCCTCGACGACATTCCACAAACAGGCAGCCAGGCAGGTAGTCAGTCGGCCGAACCTCGCTAACATATGGGTCTTTCCCCCTTTCCTATAGGCTGGTGGATGGTGCAGGTCAGATCAAGCTCACCAAAGATGGCAACGTCCTCCTTCGCGAGATGCAGATTCAAAACCCCACGGCAGTCATGATTGCAAGAGCGGCAACGGCGCAGGACGACATCTGCGGCGATGGAACCACCTCGGTCGTACTCCTGGTCGGAGAGCTCCTGAAGCAGGCCGACCGATACATTAGCGAAGGCCTGCACCCGAGAATCATTACCGAAGGTTTCGAGATCGCCAAGACCGAGTCCCTCAAGTTCCTCGACTCGTTCAAGCTGCCCAAGGAGGTCGACCGCGAATTGCTCCTCTCCGTCGCCCGCACTTCGCTCTCCACCAAGTTGAACTCGACACTGGCCGGCAAGCTGACCCCCGACATTGTGGACGCCGTCCTGGCCATCTACCAGGCCCCCGCCAAGCCCGACCTGCACATGGTCGAGATCATGAAGATGCAGCACAGGACCGCCTCGGATACCCAGCTCATCCGCGGCCTGGCCCTGGACCACGGCCCCAGACACCCAGACATGCCAAAGCGAGTCGAGAACGCGCACATCCTGACCCTCAACGTCAGTCTGGAGTACGAAAAGTCTGAAATCAACTCGGGCTTCTTCTACTCAAGCGCCGAGCAGCGCGACAAGCTCGTTGAGAGCGAGAGAAGGTTCGTTGACGCCAAGCTCAAGAAGATTGTCGAGCTCAAGAAGGAGGTGTGCGGAAATGATCCCAGCAAGGGCTTTGTCATTGTCAACCAAAAGGGAATCGACCCCCTTTCCCTCGATGTCCTGGCCAAGAACGGTATCTTTGCCCTGCGAAGAGCGAAGCGGAGGAACATGGAGCGCCTGCAGCTCATTTGCGGAGGTGTTGCCCAGAACAGCGTCGAGGATCTGTCGCCCGACGTCCTGGGCTGGGCCGGCCTCGTCTACGAGCAGCAGCTGGGAGAGGAGAAGTACACCTTTATTGAGGATGTCAAGGAGCCCAAGTCGGTGACCCTCATGATCAAGGGTCCTAACCAGCACACCATTACACAAATCTCGGACGCCGTGAGAGACGGTCTGCGGAGTGTATACAACATGATTGTCGATAAGAGCGTCGTGCCCGGTGGTGGTGCCTTCCAGGTTGCCTGCGCAGCTCATCTCAAGAGCGACTCGTTCAAGAAGACGGTCAAGGGCAAGGCAAAGTGGGGTGTGGATGCTTTTGCCGACGCCCTGCTGATTATTCCCAAGACGCTCGCTGCCAACGCCGGCCACGATATTCAGGATGCCCGTAAGTCATTGTCCCTCCCCGATATGAGAGAGAGAGGGGTGAGGTGGAGACAGAGAAGCTCTACCAGGATCTTGTTTTGCTAACATGAAAATGCTCGAAAACAGTTGCGGCACTCCAAGACGAGCATGCCGACGGTGCCGTTGTTGGTCTCGACTTAACCACGGGCGAGCCCATGGACCCTACTCAGGAGGGTGTCTACGATTCATTCAGAGTACTGCGCAACTGCGTTGCCTCTTCCTCGAGTATCGCTTCCAACCTGCTGCTGTGCGACGAGCTGCTCAAGGCACGGCAAATGGGACGGCAGGGTGGTCCGGGTCCTGGCATGGACGGCCCGGAGGAGTAGGAAGAGAAGTAGTGTTTCTAGAAGTAAGAGAGTAGAGGTGAGCACCAAAGAAAAACAAAGATAAAACGCCGCCGTCGTTGCGAGAAGTCAACTGTAACGTAATATTGCACAAAAAGGAGTTGTTGATTTTTCCCTTGATGAGGAGAAACCAAACCCACTTCTATAGACATGAATCAAAACAGCCCTCTTGTGAAGCAAAAGGGGGAGGACATTGGATGTATGTCGGCTATGGCAGTCTTTTTTTTTTTTTTTTTTTTTCTTACCTCGCTTTTCGATTGCGTGAAGGGTGACTGTTGGGGCTGGCCTTTAAAGTATCACGTATCAAAAGACAGCTTGGTGAAATAGATCCATCTTATAATATCAAACTAATCCAGCCCCGATACAGATGTTTCTTGCAGACAAGGGAGTCTGGAGCCTTGGTCCCGACAAGATCTCTTTCTTGGCTTCTGTCCAAGGCCAGTGCTGATATCATCATATATGTGTGGACACTACCAATACGCTCACCAGTCCACCACTATGAGCCCCCCAGCTTCAGGGCAGTTACCAAGGGAACAGACCGAGCAAATATGCATTGCATTTGCGGCCATCTTGGACGATTCCTTAACAAGACACTGGGTCTGGCCCTGGGTTGGTATAGTTGGTGGGGATGGGCCAGTAGATGTTGATGAGAATACCTGGGTCGGTGGCCTAGAATCATTCATGTCAATCGCCTCCACGTGGCTTGTAGAGCGAATTTTCCATTTCACTCACCGAGTAAGCACCAGGGAAAGAAACTCCAGTAAAGGTTTTGCTGCCACTGCCCGTGACCGTCAGCTGCGCGCAAGCCAGGTAGAACTGTGCACCACCCTCCGTTGAGGCGCTGTGCAGGGCAATGTGCTCAACCCTCAAGAGATAGTCGCCGGCTGCGACACACGAGGGGATGGTGACCGAGACAGTGGTCAAGCCGCTCGAGGCAAAGGTAATGGCATCCGTGGTAATGGTTGGGTGTTCTTCGTAGATTTTGAACCCTGAGCACAAAGTTCCAAGATTAGAGAATCTGTCCTGTTGGCACTACCACTACTACTGTTCATGTCTCTCGGCCAAGATACTCACAGACATCACCCTCGCCGGAGAAGGTGGCGGCCGTCTCGCCCGAGGGGACCTTGGCCATATAGAACTGCAATGGGCCCGGGTGCTGGATTGAAGGATCGACGACGAAGCTGACTGTATCTCCGGCCGCGACAGTCTGGGTGCCATTGGCACCCTCGCCCTCGGTCAGCTCGTAGCAGCGGATCTGAGAGTCAGTCACATCCTGTACTGGGCCATGGCTGTAGTGGTTTGTCGTCTCCCGAATATACCTGTGTTGTGCATCGTCTTTGTAAGCAAATATTTGGCTGCAACCATCCAACTGACTGGGGGAAAAAAAAAATCACTCACTCCCACTCGCTAGATGTGACGCCGTCGTACGTCAGATCGGGAAAGGTATCTTTGAGAAAATACGAGTTAGTGGATCATCTCAAGTCACGGTGTTACTTTCTTTGGGGTGGGTATGGTGACGCATTACAGTGACCGTGGGACAACCCAAAGACGAAAAGAGCAACGAGAAACTTCATCGTGTCAGAGGGGGGAAAGGTGCAAGAGTAAATAAGATGTATGAGGAGGGCAATGATCAGCAATGGTAATCGAATCTATCTGGCAACACGATACTATAGATCTCAGCCTTGGCAGACCCGATATCAAGAATAAAACAGTGGATAGAGAGATGGCCGACCCAACTTATAAGAGCGCCACAATCATTCCTGGGCAAACTTCACCAATGATGATTCCTGGTGCGATGGATGGAGCAATCACGATCCCGAGCCCCCCTGAGGGATCCTATGCAGGGCCGTCTATAGAACTCCCGTCCCCCCGGAGGTCACTTGGCATTGTGCCTAGACATACTTGCCTGACTAGGAACAAGACGGAGGGTTTCCAGAAACGGCATTGCTTTCGTCACGTCGGGGGTCCTGGCGTGTAGCGGAGTGTATTGTAGAATTGCCAGAAGAGGAAAGGGGAATTGCTGCTCCACCAATCAGAGATGTGGTCGAGTAACGGCTGGTTGACTGGCTCAAAGTAAAACCGCAACGTCAAAGAAGCGAACCCCTGAAGTGAGACTGTCAAGATTGAAAATGGGACCTCGAATTATCAATACAGAAAAGAGATCATCTTTGAGGTCCCCCGGCCAACTGTCCCAACGAACATTGACTCGTAACCGGCAGAACGAAGACAAAGCCATACTGGATCTGCCCTTTATCTTGTCCAACTCGGCAACCTTGAATACGAAATATGCTTATTACCGTCTCGAGTCGCAATGAATTTTATCCCATGGATACTCTCTCAGAAAGTCTTGTCAAAAGCTTACACGTTGTTGGCACTCTTGTTGTAGCCAAGGATTCGCAAACGTTTGGAAAACACATCCCGTGTCCAGCCACTGCCAACCTGAAGCCACTCACAATTCTGCAAGGGATGGAAAAGAGAAAACCCCCTCTAGTGAAGCAGGGCTTGTCATTTCCTTGGATCTCGCGAGGTCACGTCCCAAGAAAGAGAAGGGTTGCAATAATGAAAACGGACACTCAACCAATACATTGCTTGGAGAATGGCTGTATTTATAAGGTCAAATATGCATAGAACAGCAGCGTCGTGTGTGTGTGATATTCCAGGAGAAAGTACTTGGTCATTGTGACACTGCAACGACATCCTACCTGCCGCTAGGACTGTAGAAATCTTCTATTACCATCATGAGGCCGCGGTTCGATTACAACATATCACTCCATAACGTAGCACTCATGATGTACCTTGGATTTTGCTTCCTCTTCTTCTTCTTCCTTCCATCCTCGACGTTGGCCAGCTTGGTCAGTCAGGACGAGCCAGGGTGGACATGTTCAAATTACAGATAGATGGCCACATGAAGGGGTGGTGCGTGTTGCTCGGACACTAGCACTGCATATCGCCGAGGAGGCATCCCTCGAACACGACCCTCCCGGATCAGTCAAGTCGTTCTCCAGCCAAAGTGGTCAACGTTCCCACGAATCCATTGGCGACACTCCACGCCGGGATAGTACCGTTGGGGGGGGGGGGGGGGGTCCAAGCCATTCAAAGCAAATGCCCCTAGAATTTCCCTCACTGATTCCGAAGTCACAGGAGAGGGCGGACGACTTCAATGCTAAATCATGCAGACGGCAGAGCTCATGCCCGCATTCATCATGTCGCGGAAAACGGTCACGGTAAAAGCCACCTGTGTGCGCCATCACGTGTGATCAGCTCCGGCTCGTAGTAGACTGACTATATCACCGTTGTCCTCACCAGCTTAGCTTTGTATAGACTCCACACATGTCTGGAGGTCGGGACACTCCTCCTGGGCTCAGTCGTGTTGAGATGACGCGTTCCAGCTTACCCCCGGCAATGACGGAGTTGGAGCAACTCATCACCAGGCTACACAGGTAGTGACGGAGTTCCATTCTCCGATGATGTTGGTAACCTTGGGGAGTTCTGTCCCCATCACAGACAGTCACTCGTAAATAATACTGTTTGTCGTGGGCCGAGATTTGGTTCAGCAAGCAGGCAGGACCTGGGACAAGTGCTAATATTTCGTAATTTCATACATCTAGCCAGCTGGTCCAACCATTTTTACATGGTTCATGGGCGGCAGCGCTCGACAGTCCCCATTGAGCCCATAAACTCCTTGCGCAGACCCAGGAAAGGTTTGGGTATCAATCAGATAACAAAAGGCTGGGCAAATTTCTACTGTACAAAGTCATGGTCATATAGCAATGCATTGTCCATCGACTTTCAACTCGCGCCAGGGTTAAACCCGGCAGATCATGGGCGAAAGTGTTTGTTTGCATGGTGGCATCAAAGGCACACGAATGCTGAGAATGTGACCAACCAGAGCTGCCTAGGTTAGTTGTATAGCGTCCACCCACCCGCGCGACTTGAGGGTCCCAACGGCATCAGGGGCCAAAGGGCAGCAGAATGGCAAGGCCATCACAGAACTAGTACGAGGACCCAAGGAAGCCGCCACTATTGACAAACTGAATTTGGTAGTCCCGCAGGCTCGCCCAGTGTTGTAGCTCGTCATCTTCATCCTGCGGTGTCATGGTACCAGGCGCAGTATTGGCGCCAGTGCGCTCCAGCTTGACCAGTATCTCAAGAAACTTGCCCAGGTATTCTTCCGCTTGTTTTGCTACTGGCCCCTTACGCTCTGGAGCATCATTGAGCAGTGTGCTTGCAATCTGCCGGATCTTGTTGACCAGTGAGACCCCATTTGGCTCCATGTTGCGTTGAGTGATGGATGTGAGGACTGTGAGCAAGTTCTTGATGATGGCCTCGCGCTCTTCATACACCATGTTATCCATCTCATCACGCACGTCGCCATTGGTTTTCGCGTCGCCCGTGGCCGCGTGTTCCTGTGCCTTGTGGTTGTCACGGAGATTTAGATAGCGTTCGACAAAATACGAACGGGTGGCCAGCTGAGATGCATAAATGTTGGCTTTCTGGATCTCCAACTGTAACCGCCTTCGTCGGTGAGGATCCTCGGCCAAGGCGTGACGTACGTCATTGGGTGGTTGAGTTGCCGGGAATGCTGGCGGGTAGTACCGCAGGTTTGGGTCATCAGCCACGGCTCCAAGGCCATTCTCGAGCTGCGCCGGATCAATCTTGATCTGGAGCGAGTCAGGCAGCCTCTCCAGATGGGCCTTCGTAGAGGAGAGCGCGTTGCTCAACATGGATTTCTGGGCAGACCATTCAAAAAAGTTGATGCCGTAGCACATGTCAACGCCGACAAGCTCATTCATGGCCATGTACGTGTTTACATTGTGGTTGAAGCCGGTAATGAGTGCCGTGGTACCTTCAGGCTGGGCAAGAATTTGATGTGGATATATGAGCTCGTCGTCAACTTCGACTGGCAAATCAGGGTATGGTTCCTGTGTGGTTGGTGGCGGGAGCGGTATCTCGTTGATGGACGCGCCTAGCTGCGTCATTGAACGAAGCCCAGCCACCATGACCCAAAAGATGCGCTTGCTTATTTGATCCTGGATGTGATTCATTGCCCTGTTGGTGCCGCTCAAAGCGGCTGCTATGTCGGCTACGCTTGAAACAGCGTCTGATCGTCGGTGAGCTAGCAGTTCCCGACAGAAGGTCATGGTTTCAGCCATGAATCTCTTGCATGTCTTCCATTGCAAGGTATAGGCAGCTGATAGAGCTAGGAAGTAGCTTGTAGCTGCGTCGTCGACAGTCATGTCTTCCTTGGCCATGTAGGTCGATCCGCGGGCGTCCATTGCCACGGCGCGACAGCGATCTATCATGGTTATGGCCGTCGGAAAGAGGTTGGTGCTATGCGTCGCCTTGAGATGTGCACGAGCACTTCGTGGAAAAGATGCTACGAGAACGCCTATCATACTGGCAAGCAGGGCAAGGAACTCGGTGCTCGTCCTATCGGCCCGAGCATTGAAAGCTGCCCGGAAGGTCGGCTCATGAGGAAAGGGCATGAGAGGATGGATGTAGGTGAAGAAGTCATCTACCAAGAGAGTCAAGACTGGCCAAGGGGCAATGACCTCGGCATCAAGGACATTGGCCTGGCCGCCGAGGATGACCCGGGCATCGGTGATGTTCTGAACCGGTGAAAGTCCTTCCATTCTGGCTCGTTTGGCCGCCTTGGCCGCCTCTGCATGTTTGTTCGGGGGGCCGCGCCGCTTCATCTCTCTCGAAAAGGTGCATTCGACGTTCAAGTCCTTGCACGGCTTGCATGGCGGACCACTCTCGTCACACTACATATAGATAGCCACGGAAATTAGCCTTGACGGATCTTAAAACATGCCGCGAAGGACGGAATGATTCTCACCTTTACTTTGCGCGAACTGCACATGTCACAAGCCCGGCGAAGTCTTGTCACCTTTTGGGCAGCCTGCTGTGGCGGCGGCGGCGGTTGTTGTTGTTGCTGTTGCTGCAGCAGCGGCGGGTGTGGTGGCATCTGGTGAGGTGGTTGCTGAGGCTGAGGTTGCGGCTGCGGTTGCAATGGAGTAGGGCTCATGGAGGCGCCATTGTGTACAGACTGCTGGGGAGTCATGGGAGTATACGGAGCGACCTCGGCAACATGCATTGAAGCGGACTGGGCATACTGCTGAGCCAGAGGACTCGGGGCGACGGCGGTAGCAGTCGCAGCCTCGAGAGCCTGTAGTCCATGATGGGCAACAGCAGTGGCGGCAACCGAAAGGCCGTCGTCATACTGGAGAGAGGTGGGAAGTTGGTGATTGTCGCTTTGCGAGGACGATTCTGGCGGCGGTGCAGCGTGAGCCTGGTGCTGATCGTGAGTCGGCGGCGTTTGCTGCTGCTCAGAGTGGTGTTGATCGGGGTAGTGGTGAGGATGAGGATGATGGTGATGAGGTTGTGGATTCTGCGGCGACGGAGGCTGAGGTCTGGATCCAGGTCCAGTCCCAGTTGCAGTATCAGCTTCGGGGCCAGCTACGACTCCAGGTCCAGTGATGATTGTATTTCCAGATTCCGATCTTGATTCCGATCCAGGTTCAGCAGCTTGAACTTGTGTTGTTGTTGTTGTTGTTGCTGCTGCTGCATCACCTTCTGCGGCGACGGCAGCGGCGGCGGCGGCAGCAGCAGCGACCTGAGCGTGGGCGTGAGCTTCGTGTTCATGAACGGCGGCAACAGCCTCAGCCAAGGCCGGGTAGGCTGAAGGGTCTGTCGAATCGGCAGACATGATCCTCGCTCGATAGAGCCGAACCACTCGAGATCGGATCGCCGGTGTTTTACCGCGAAGTCTGGCATTCGAGGTGAGCGCGCGGGCGGTTGAGCTTCGCTTCAGAGCCGTAATGTGGGTGGTCAATTGGGGGCGCAGGCGCGTGTCGCGCGACTCCTCCTTCCTTCAGCTTGGGGGGGTTTATTGGGACAGTGGGACACCAACACAAATTGAGCAAGCTCCGCCGCTATTCTAGTGTTTTGGTGGGGAAAGAACCAAACAAACATGACAGTATTCAATACACATGTGCAGGTATGTAAGTAAGTACATTAGTAGCAAGTAGGCGAAGTATCATCTTACATTCACCACTTACATACTCTGTATTGTCTTTCCTCCATGTTTCTCATTCGACTACTTGTTCTGCTTGCATAGTGCTTCCATCTGAATTTTTGCATTTCTCTCTCTTGACTGTTGCTATAGCCGAGGCATCAATATGCTTCAGTGGGACAATGGTCAACGAATGAGTAGGAGTAGAGTAAAATTAAATCATGGTCAATGAAGTTGAAATGTTATTACAGCTGCAGATTGAGGGAAAAAAAAAAGAGAAAAAAAAATAGGTAAACTCGGTGCGATATACATACTTATTTCCTTGACTACACAAGACTTGGATATGGAATTACTAGAAAGATGGCCCCGGGCCCCGATTGCGGGTCGGGATTGCTGACGTTTAATTCTCACTGACTTTACTCACTTACCCTGAGCTGCCGCCACTATCGAATTGTTAATGTCTACGAAACGACATTATTCCAAATTTATTCCCCCCCTCCCTCCCCTGAAAACAAAGATTTATACACCCGATGGCCAGGACCATGGTGCTCTACAGCCATTGCACAGGATTGGCTCGGACTGTGCAAAGGCACGGGTGCCAACGGAAATATAAGGCTCCTGACTCTGCCTCGAGTACTGCTGAATCTATACAAATAGAAATATAAATATAAACATTCGTTCATATAACTCTTTTTCACGAATTTCATTATATCTGTTCCACATCAAATAGCGCCACCGTGCCCGATATTCCTAGAGGAACACTCCTTGATCTCAAAGGCAACACCTACTTCATAAATGGTTCACGAATACGCTCAAGACTTGGGCTGGCTGGCATAGAGTGATCCTTGCGGTGGGCATGAGTATTAGTAATTGAAAAGCAGAGGAACAAACGTGACTTATATGAGCACAGTCGTTGCATCTCGGGTTGCTAAAAACAGAACTGCAGTGGCATTTCATAGCCATCACTTGCTCGAAACCCTTGCATGGGAACAAAGACGAGGTGGTATCCGCTGAGCGCAAATTCGCGTCTCTGAAATCTACGGTAGCTTATGGGTACGGAAAAGAGAAGAAAAGTTGAATCGACACGTCAAATTTCGAGCCACGATGTTGGAGCCTTTTAGTCATTTCGTACCCTCGCTTGACAACCAGTTTCTAGCAAGCAATATCGCACCTCGATCAGCAGCTCGTAGCCCCATCGCCCGTGAAGGTACCTGGCTGGTACATGTTCGCGGCGTCGTCGAGGCACTCGGCTAAGATGAAGGTCAGCTATGGCTAGCAACAACGACCCAGGACGCCAAGGGCACTTACCGACAGTTACAATCTTGAGATTGTTGCTCTTGGCCCAATTGATGAGCCACGGCACCAGTGTATTGACCGTTGAATCATAAGTCTCGTGCATGAGCGGGATATGACCATTGCCGCTGGCCCCTGCCTGTGTGAATTTCTGCTCGCTCTGCTGAGCAGTTTGGTGATTCCAGTCACCGGCGTCGATGTCGTCCGTAATCACAGAATATCCCATCTGGCTCATGACTGACAGCATGTTGCTGCTTGTTGCCAGGTTTGGAGGACGCATGTAGGCTGGCTTCTTGCCGAATATGTTGACAAATGCCTGCTCGACCTTGGTCATTTCGGATTGGATCTGCGAGGTGCCAAGATTGGCAAGATTTGCATGAGTCCTTTGGTAAGGATATGGTTAGTAGGACATTGGCACTCTTGTGTAATCATGACATACCACGTATGTGAAGAAACCTGGTGGCCGTTGTCATATGCTTTCTTTACGGCGGCTCTCTGGTTATAGATACACCCTGGTATTTTGTTTAGAAGAAAATGACAGACAAAATAGCCCGAGTAGATATCTCTCGCTCACCATAAAGGGTACCTGTAAAGAAGAAGGTACCTTTTGCCCCGGCAGCATCCAATTTGTCAACCAAGGCCGATGTGTCTAGAAAACGACCAATAATGTAAGCAGCAGAGACCAAGAGAAACCCAGACATGTGACATACAAGTATATGGACCGTCGTCAAAGGCTAGAGCCAGCACTCCAGGCTTTGAGCATTTTGTAATTACTGTTCCTGTTGTGTGGGCACGGCGGATGAGGTCGATTGGTCCAGGAACTGCTACAGCCGACACACTGATTGCCACAGCAAGCGGCAAGAGGAGGGACGTTAAATGCATCTGAGAGATTGTTCCGAGAGATTGTTCCGATGTCAACGGTCACCATGTAGTTGATTGAGAAGACAAATACGTAGGTAGTACTCTACGGCGTGGTGTTGAGAGAATCTCAGTCAGAGTGATATATAGAGCAGAGGCGCGGCTTGTAGTTCAGCGGAGATAGAGTGGTTATTTAGGAAGGAGGGGAAAGAAAGAAAAGAAAAGAGAGAGAGAGAAAAAAAAAAAAAAAAAAAGGAATAAAGCGGTTGTGGCTGCGGCAAGTAGAGTGCCAAGCAGCGCGACCCATTGAGCCTCTTCTCCGGAACAAGTGGTTTTGATTATTGGCCAAGTGAATCTATGTTGCTATACCAGACGGTTCTTTTTCGACAGGAAAATGCTCGATATGGCTAGTCCTGGCCATGGAGTGAATAGTATCTACATAGCTGCACTGCTTTTAGCCGGGATGGAATCTGAAGAAGGCCTCCTCCTTCAACATCACAGGTGACCAAATTGGGAACGGAACCGGATCACTGAGATAGGCAACGGCGAATGGGCCGAACATGGCCAGCTGTCAAGGTAAAATGCTCAATACTATTCACACTCATCTTCAGCCACGACAGTAGAGTTGTCGTAGCATCTCGTAATATGAGGGTATAAAATTTGGCAACCAGTTGTTGTGGGGGACGTTGGGTGGGTTTCGGGTTATGGCTAGGCTACATGTGTGCAGTCTGGGTTAAGGTTAGCGAGTGGCTGTTAAATCACAAATGCATAACTGCCTGGTATCTAAATACCTATAAGCTTAAGCACAGATATTGCGAAGCACTTGGGGACTTGCAGAGTACCTAGTAATATTGTAAGAGAGTAGAAGATAGGATATGCTTATTAATACGTGTACAAGACAAATAATCAGAAATAATAATTGATTCTTTAGTTTTTTTTTCCTCAATAAAGGATAATATGTACCAATGAAGATAGGCGCATTGCTGTAGCCTGGGTTGAGCATGGCCGCCCTGGAATGTCTACAGATAAAGAAAACGTGTATTTGGTAAAATAATTGGCATTGGTAGCCTGCGCCAGGGAGAATTGTACATATCCTTCGGTCATCGTAACTCCTAGTATAAGCTCAATGTACACATGGGAACACAAGGCAAATGGCCGTATCCCAGCTACAGTATGTCTGTTCTGCCCCTAGAACCGCCCTCTTGCGAGGAATTTATTTGGAATATCGATATGTTTCGCCCTCAAGTATTCACAGCTTGGACATTGTCAGTCAATTCCTAGCGGCTTTGGCGTTGAAAGGAGAAGAACTTACAGATTCTTGCCGAGGGTATCCATGTCGGAAGTAGAGTTGAATCCACGGTCAATATGGTCCCTCAACAGAAAGTGAACTGCCCGAATGCCAGGAATTTCAAATCGCTCAATCTTTGCCCCCCTATTCGTGCCGTCGAGGAGCTGTGCTATCTTATCCATGGTAAGGATGCTTCTGAGCCAGTCCCACTCATCGTCGTGGCGAACGTAAAAACCCACGTTGGCATCGCTCGCCTTGTCTCCTGATCTCCCCCCGACAATCCAGCCAAGCGGCCCGCGGGTGGTTGGTCCGAAACTGGAGAGAGCCACCGGATCCGGGGTCTCGTAGCTCTTCTGATCCCTCGGATAGTCTGATCTGACATTATCCTGCACTGGAATGTCGATGATCTCTCCGGACCACATCAAGATGGCCTGGTGTTTGAGGATTGACTGAGGAATCAAGGTGACAAAGTATTCATAAAACTCCCTGCCCTGGGACTGTCTCTGGTCATTTCCCAGTGTAGCACCGGGGCAGCTTTGTAGAAAGTTCTCCATGCACCACCTGTTGAATCCGGGGACATCGAGTGTGAACTTGTCAACCAATTCCTTTCTCTTGGTTTGAACAAAGACGCGCAAGTCGACGCTGGCTACGTCTTGGTTCTTGGGGTTTTCTGGGCAGTATCCTAGCAACTGAAACTCCAGACAGGTGAGATCCTTGATGGCATCGCCGATCGAGTAACGAATCTGGCGTTCTGTCCATTCTGCCTTGGCCTCAAGGTCCAGACCGCAGATGTAGACATGGAACTCGGCCTGATAGCCTCCCCAAGCTGTGATGCCAACCTTGGTAGTTGCTGGAGCTGGCAGACCTTTCACTCCACTCACCAAGACTCTATCCTTTCCAAGCTGTTTCATCACAACACCTTCCAGGTTTGCCGTAACATCGGAGCCGTAGTAGAGCGGTCCCTGGATCTCATAGAGAAGTTGCGACGAAACGGTGCCAACGGATATCTGATCAACAATATTTTGTCAGCATGTACAGCGGTTAGAAGATGTATGAAAGATGATTCGTATACCAACCTCTCCGCCGGTATTGGCCTCCTTGGTAAGTATACAGCTGCCATCGGCATGTATCTCGGCAATGGGAAAGCCGAGGTTCTCGCATCCCTCCATGAGGCTCTTGAAGCCCGAATAGTAGCCACCCGTGACATAAGCAGAGCACTCGATCAAGTGTCCGCACACCAGGGAGCCTGCAATCTGATCGATATCTGTCTCTCTATCCCAGCCATGCCACCACATTGCAGCACCAATGGTGGGAGCCGCGTCGGCAACGCGGCCTGCAATCACAATATCGGCACCTCGCTTGAGGGCCTCGGCGACACCAGATCCGCCCATATAGCATCTTCAGGTAGAGTCAGTGTACCATCATCCATGGCGGGCGAGATGGAACAAAAGCTTACTGAGCGGCAACAATGTCATGACCCCACTCCTTGAGAGGCTTGCCATTCATCAGACTAGGGAAGACCTCCCCTTCGGCATACAGTTTCTTCACCGTGTCTGTCACCTCATCTCCGGCAACCCAAGCAACCTTTAGACCGAGGCCCTGTTTCTTGACCTCCTGGTCGACTAGCTGAGCTAGAAGCTCCGTGTCGCTGGCTCCCGCATTCACAGCGACCTTGATACCAAACTGCTGACAGTAAGGAAGGGCTGGCGAAAGATTGTCGAGAAAGGTTGGGTCAAAGAGGCCCTGCGCTGCTTCTGTCAGCTTTCCCTCTCTCTTGAGCTGCTCGTTCCTTTGCTTCTCGGCGCCGTGTAGTGTCATTGTACACTCCGAGAGCCAGTCTCCAATGATGCAGTCCACAGCGCCACTCTTTGCTAGATCATGTATGGATCTTTGGCGATCTGAGAAGCCACCGGAGCAGCCCCCGATCCGGATTGGTTGTTTTACTGCAGGCATGGTGATATTGGAGCGGCCACTGTCTGTGAATCTATGAGTTGGGGTATAATTCTCTTGTATCTATAGCAAAGTCTGCGTGGGTGGGACCCCGGTGCAAAATATTGTACATTTATTTAAGTAGAACTAGGTATTTCAATCAACATTCAATCTGATGTACATGATGTCAAAGCCTCAGAACGGTGAATGTTTTCCTTGGTAGGGTCAAGGCTGGCTATTGATACTCGGGCATGTCGGTTATGCTCCGCATCATGACCAGTCGATCCGCTGGCGGCCCGTGTTGACAACCTTTTAAGAAGGAGCATGATTGCCTGTCAGTCGTCTCTACCTTGGCTGGAAAGGGCCTAGAAATTGAGAATCCCTGTGAAGTCGCACTTTCGAGTCTTCATCCGAGACACAAGGTTGGCTAGACAAGACCGCCCCGCAGCACGACTTCCGTGTTACATGTCTGGAACTTCGGAAATGCATATCCATACACACACACACACCGCGACACAAAACCTGTTACAACAGTGACCAACCACTTTTCGGCAAGTGTCATATGGTGTCTAATTCCAACGAACAACATGAAATTACAGAGGTATAGTTGAACTCATGACGAATATAAAACTCGTGTCTATCTAGATCAAAATGAAATTGCTCTCATAAATCACCTCTGAAACGTGCTCTGATGGATTTGACCGTCTGGAGCGATCCATGCAGACGAACCTCCTTGGCCATTTCTCACGTGTGGGTTGGTCGATTGACGAAAACGCGAAAGTTTTGGCGTGCAAGCAGTTCGTACTATACGAGCACAATTCATTGGCTGGGGATTGAAGATATAGTCTCAACCTGGATAGCCATTGTGTCTTGCATAAGAAAACCATTCATCTGAAGTATGAATTCGGGAGTCTACAATTGTATTGACTCACTTCAGTGTGTCGTTCATATATCGGCTTCGGCTCTGAGAATTTTGGATTAACAGCGCGAAATAGCCTGATGGGTAAAATAAACACAAAATACCTCCATCATCACCACGCACAGTAGTACCCAGTTCTTGACCGAGTTAGATCGCCCGTTAACCTAGGTGCTCAAAATCATCTATTTCGCTTGCTTATCTGATCGCTCCAATCTGAAGAGGGTAAGAATATACTTTGAAAGTAAGAACGATTGTAGCACAAACTTAGGATGTGAAAACCACGGGTATCAATATCATCCACCTGACGTCCAAGTCCATTACCAATATCAATTCCACGCGTCGCCAAATATCAGCCCGTAGATCTTTCACCTGGTGCTATTTCATGCAGTACAGATGAATCTTGCGGGAAAGAAACCAATGATAACCATCCTCCCCCAACCCCCCTCAACTCAACATCCGTGGGCGCACACACAGAGAGTGACCTCTATCTTTGCCCAACGGACTTGCATGGTTTACTATCTTCATTAAAATCCCACGTCCCTCGCCATCTGCCAAACCCATCATCTCACCACAGAATGAAGGGTATCTTGAGGTCGTTCAGTCGTCAACAAGGAAAGACTTCAGCAGTATGCCAAAAGAGCACATCTAAGAGCCAACAAAATTTCCATCGTCCCGCCAAAATAACAGAGCCGCAACTGAATGCAAAAGAAAATTCGTGAGGAGAGATATATCTGTTCGATGAAGCGAATGTGGATGGTAAGCATTTCGAGAGCCCAGCCTTGTAAATGCAGCCCCAAACGCCATCGCATTGAAACATGAAAAGAAAAGGGGTAAAGAAAAAGGGAAAAAACCAAGAAACAAAAAAAAAACAGGAACAAAGGTATCGTAAATGAAGCACATCAATGCAAAATATCGTCGTAAACGGGATGTTTCGTCGTTTGTGCGAGAGGTCGTGGTATCGTTATTGGCCATTGAAGGAGGAAGCCACGAATGTACAGATCATGGCGTCAATATACCATCATTTGTGGCGTCGTATGTCGTGCGTTTTGCAAATGGTCGTCTTTCCCTCCCCTCCCCTTCTCCCGAATGTTAAGGTCTGTGTCTTGACCAATTTCTTGTTGTGCTCTCCTTTTGCCAACTTTCCCCGCCCCCCTGGCCCTCTTTTTTGATTCAAACGTTTTCTTCTTCTTCTACTTCTTCTTCTCCCGACCCAACGAGATCGTCAAGGATACGCCATGCTCAAGGGGGTTGACCATCTAGTATGCTGGGGTTGCGCTGTTCTCGCTCGTCGCAACCGCAACTAGGGCCTGCAAGCGCAGCATATTGTCTCTGTCTCCGGCAGCCTCAGCCGATGGAGGATGCGGAGGTGGAGGTTGATTTCTGGCGGGAAAGCCGGAGAAATGGCTGATATTGGGATGCACCATCCTCTCCACCCTAGCTATTTTTTCGGGCCGCGCCTCGCCGTGCGCGTTGACAGGCCCGTGATACCAGCCGTGGCGTTTATTGCCGCTCGAATGTGTAATCATTGGGGCCGACATAGTATGCTGGTGAAAGCTGCGGGGTGCTGGTGCTGGTGCTGGTGCCGATATGCTCGGGGCGCTGGTTACAATCACCTGATCGTTGAACCTAACAGTTGGTGGGTTCAGCCTGACACGGTTTGCCTCGGCGTCAACTGCCTGCTGAACTTCCTGAGCCCATGTTCCCGCACTGTCCCGTGGGGGTGTTGTGTTGGAGGTGAGATCAAGTCGGGTCAGTCCACGATGAAGCCCCATGTCCCAGTTCACAGTTGAAGGTCTATCCTCGGCGACGTGCTCTTGCACGGGCTGCAGGGTTGACTGGTGTGGTGTGTCTGAGTCGATCACCATGGGCGACGGCATGCGCCTGTGAGGAGAGGCTGTCCGATGAGGCAGCGGGTCAAACGATTCAATGCCAGGCAGTCGCACGTTATTGCTCTGAGACGTCGGGTCGGCAATCGGTAGCGGGCCTGGCTGGAACTGTGACGGCGTTATGACGTTGCTGAGGCGGCTGCTCGCGGTGGTTGCGGCAAAGTTGCTGGAATCGGGATGCCAGGTTCGGCGGCGCCATGCATCATCGGCAGCACTAGCGATGGAGTCGCGGCGAGAGAATATCGACGAAGTCGGGGAAGCCATGACACTGATCGAAGGAGAGAGCGTCCCCATGGAGCCGTTGACATGGCCGGGGCCGAAGAGCGGGCGCCCAGTCGGTGGTCCGTGGCCGTGAGGCGACTGGAAAGGGTTGCCGCCGGTAGAGGGAACGCTGAGTCGGCGGCCCGGAGTGCGCGAACCCGGAGCATACATGCTGTGGGCACGCGAATGCGACGTAGTCGGCGATGCAATGCCCGAGCCCCATTTGGGACTATTCTGGCCCGTCGAAAAGGTTGCCGATGTCGGTGTGCTGAAGTCGCTTGGAGAGACGGGGCGGTATGAATATTGACTGTCGGCTGTACTCCCATAGGACTCGAATGATAGTCTCGACCGAGGATCAGCCATGACGAGCGGAGGCGGGCGCCGCCGGATATCATCGCGCGCGCTGCTGAAATTCGAGCTGATGGAACCGATGCTGGACGTTGACAACGATTTGGCATGACCGCGGACGCCTCCGCCCACACTGCTAGCCGTCGATGCACGTGCCCGCCCGGGCTGGCGAACTCTATCGGTCCTGATTTGGCGTTGGAACCTTGTACCTGTGGCCGCAAGAGAGTCCATTGGAATGTCTTCATTGACATGAACGGTCTGCGCATGCTGACGCAGATTGTCTAACCGGGAGAAGCGACGAGAGCAGTGACACTGAAATGGACGTTCTCCTGTATGTTTCCTAGACTCAAGTCAGTCGTGTCGTCGTCATCAAGAAGTCACGACGGATGTGGTTCGAATCAAAATACCTTATATGCCGAGCCAGATGCTCACTTCGAGTAAAGCTAAGATTACACGGAGGATATTCTGTGCAATAGAATCTTTGCGACTTTTTCTTTTTATTCGACTTGGTCCCGTCGGCGTTTACGCTTTCGTCGTCGGAACCATCGTCGTTCCCTTCTGCATCCGAGTCCTCCATGCCTATATCTTCCGAATCTCCCCTGGACTTCTTGGAGCGCTGGGAGTCCTCCCGGTGCGGAACGCCGTCTTCTTCAATACTTTCGGGTATCTGCACGGCTTGAGGAAAGGGCGAAGTTGGCAGCGGCCGTTGTTGACTCTGGCTAAAGGTGGCTCTGGTCGGTGTCGGCGTCGTTGGCGATGGGGCCCTCTGTTCCTCCTTGTGAACCTCGATGTTGACCGGCCTAAATGTCGCGGCCATCTTGAGATTAATTGTCTCTGTGAGCAGCGATGGACAAATGCAGTGGCGACGGCAAATATGATGAAGGCGTTGCTCGCTATCAACAGATTGAGTAAGCCCATAGTCTTTGACCAAACTTCATGTACAGCGACAAGAGGTTATTCAAAGCTTACCAATAACAGCAGCGGTCGAGCCGTGAGGGAGTTTGGTGATACGGAGACGAGGAAGCAGGCGTACCGGATCAACTCATTCGAATGCTAATCCCATAAAAGCGCGACTATGATTGCGCTTGGGTGGGATATGATAGGAAAAAGGTAAAACCCCAAGTGCTGATGATGGGCGACGATATTGTGCCCCGAAAACCTGCGGCGAGGTGCAATCCGATCGGTCTCAGTCAGTCGATCAATCAATCAGCCAGTTCACCCACTTGGCCGAGAGGCGCAGGCTGAGTGAGGTCAAGCCAGGTCAGGTCAGTCAGGTCAAGCCGGCTGCGACAAGGGCCTGCTTGCTTGGAGACAGAGGGGTGGCGGTTAGGCTTTGGCAGGCAGTGCAGCGGTGCCACGGCTGGTGAGAGGACAGAATGACAAGAGAGACAGACAAGTCTTGGGTAGTCCGCTAATAGTCCTATTCCGTGCAATAGGACAGGATCCTTGATAGGGACTGAAAAAAGAAATGAAAAAAAAAAAAGAGCAAAAAGAAACCCGACCGGAAATGTACAGAGCGAGAGTCGAATCACACTTTCTTCTTCTTCTTCTTCTTCTCTCGTTCCTGGTCCCTTTCCTTTCTAAGACGGTCAACCGGACATGAGTGTTTTGGTTCGTTGACAGACCCTGATCATGTTCCGAGAGACCAACCACCGAATGGACTGGGTCCAGAAGCGGAAGCCGGGTCGATCGCAGGTTGCAGATAGCAGTAATGACGACAAGCCAGTAGCGTGCAGCGATTGTGACTAGCACAATAGCCGGATTGCTCGGGATGACGAAGCCGATTTATTTTCTCGAATAGAAGTCTTTGTTTGAAACTCCGCAACGAGAGGCGGAGAGACGTTCTTGGTGGCTACTACGTCTGTCTGGAGAGGCTATAACAACAGCCTGACAGGAAGAGGGAAGAGGTGGCGACGAGGGCAATGATGGGAGAATGGCAAAGAGTTTAGAAAGTGAGTGGAAAAAAAAAAGTTCACTTCCCGGGACAGTCAAAACCCGCTGATGGAGCACACGGATGGAGCCACTCAGCCAGGGCGCAAGGGTGAAGTGAGGAACAGCGAGGGCTAGGTCTACATTACCTAGCTCGCTGGGTCACCCTCCCTGTGCCAAAAGAATGGGGAATGGTTGGGATTGTTAATGGAGGGGGGAAAACTGATGGATGGAGCCTACGATGAGCAGTGGGATGGGATGGATTGTCAATGATGATGACTTCTGGCTTGTCCTTGGGGACTTTGGGCCTGGCTTAGCTGAGGTAAATGTACGCCGTAGAGGGACCAGGCCGCGGGAGCAGCGAGTTCAAGGTACTACTATATACATCAACTATTCTCTTCGTTCATGCATGTATGTTAATGTACCTCGACGCTCTCTTGACAGGGGCTTGCTTGCACTGCTGGGCAGGAGCGAGGACGAATTGATTGATCGAATCAATTCGAGTGGTAGTGCTGTGTACTGTGTATGCTGTGCTTGCTTGCGCGCCTGGGCGGGTGGAGAAGAATAGTACATGTACAATCACGGCAATGCCTTGCGCACTAGATAGGTACACCATCAACAACGACGACGACGACGTCGACGACGTCGTCGACGATAAGCTTTCGAAACTTGACTTCCCGACAGGCCCAGCGCGGGTTTCTCATGTGTGCCTGACTGACAAAAAGTCAGACCTCTCCCCCACAGAGTGGATGATAGATACATTCTAGTATCTCAGATGTCATTTTGTTCCTCAGTTGACCTAGGTACATTATTTACCTTTTCTTCCATGTCTTCAACCACCGGACAAATGGGCGAGTAGGAGGCAAACACACTAGACATAGTAGACAGATCAATGGATGTATACGGAATAATGAGGCATCGTTGGATGGAGACACTTGACCTCTCTCGGGATTGCATGTACCTGACCTCACTTTGCCTCATGTAGGTACATGCCATAGGCCTGTCTCTCCAGCTGAGTGAGATCGGTATGTACGTACGCGACTCAAGCATCGATGCTCTCCGTCTCTCTCGTCTTAGAGGAGTGGGAAAAAGTAATACATATACATTAGATCAATCATTCAGCTGTCTGGAGTTTGCCTCACCTCTGTAAATATACTATGTACATTCACACAAAGTTAAAAAGGAACTTCCCCAGAGCGCGCAAGCATTGAACTGCTTGAAAACGTTGGAAAGAATTGTACATAACTCAGGCGCACATGGGTTTGCCCGCCCGCCCGCCTGCCGAATGGTGTTATAAACTTTGGGACCGAGGCCATCCAGAAAGTCTAATCATAGTTTTATACTTGACAATGATTTATATTCAAAATCAGCGCCGTTCGTTCAATAGTCCGTCTGGTGCTTTTAATGCTCTCTTTTCATTTTGATACATAGCACAGCCCTGAGTGAATATAATCCCGTGTAGGTTCTAGGGCATGCAGAATTACTTAGCAGCCTACGGTTGAGCCTCATCGAGGGGCTGATTGCCGCCAAATCCATCTAGGTACAAACAATGGCATTGCGAGGCGCTTGTTACTTTCTGCCTTGCATTTGGCCTGATGATGGCTCGCTGTGCCACGCGTGTGATGGGGCCATCAAGTAATGCAGACAGCAGCACCCTTTATCCACGAATCTCCTCATAATTGCATTACGCTGCGGTGGCTGGTTATGTACAAGTAAAAACAAAAGGCTGGATTCATATGGGTGCAACAAACTGGTGATTGTAATGGTCGGGGGTCTCTCGGTCAACACATACATACCTACATGCGCAACATAAATACCTACCTCAGAAGCTCTCTGCTTCTCTTTTTTTGAGCACTGGGACAATACAAGAGGCTGGCTTTGGCTTTGCTAAGTAGATGGATGGCTGGTCCTCGCTGTTGGGGGGCACCCTACAACAAAAAGACAACCACATCACAAAAACACACACACACACACACACACACACACACACACACTACACAACGCGCCATACTGGGGCATCAACAGTTGTACAGAGTAATCATGCCTCCCCATTTAGCTACCTACCTACCTACCTACCTTGCACTGCTGCAGGACCGGCGACACACAGTATGCATCACACACGC
>NW_006917092.1:4229401-4288146 GCF_000516985.1 Pestalotiopsis fici W106-1 | reverse complement strand
TGGACAAGCACTAACGAATGAATGCCTTCCTTTGCCTTGGTTTGCCCTCCCAAGTGGGTGGTGCTCGTTCGTTCACCAAGAGGGGGACTAACGGGAAGATGAAGAAGAAGCAGGAGAAGAAAGAAAAAAGAAAGAAGAAGATAAAAGGCGCGATTGGCTAAGGCGGTGTGCACTAAGGGTAGGTGGTGCCTGGTGTTGGTGCTGGCGCGTTGGCGATGGATCTGGCTGATCTGACTGATTCTGGTGTTCATCCGCCAGTTTGCCGCCTTCCTGTCAACAATCTTGGGAAACCCAGAAACTAATCTGTTGCCAGGGCATACTAGACTGCTACCTACTACGAGGTATTCCACGCATATTCCACATGACAAGGACCACGGTCGTGCAGGGCTAAGCTAACCCATGGCACCTCTGCAGATAACTGTGGAGTCCGTCATGGTATGTGCTGTGTGCAAAGCAGAGAGATCCCCCATTCTCGCCAGTTTTGCCAGTCAATCAGTCCCTGCCAACCGTCTAGGTTGTGTTGTTGGTGAGGTGGGAGGAGGAGGCTTGGGAGGAGGCAGGAGATCACCCATCAGGACCCAAGAGTCCCCCGAGCCCCTCCCCGAACCCCCCTCGTCACACACACCACCAACCAACCATCTCAACACTAGACGACGCATTTTTGACATCTGAGAGGGGTTCGAGGGGCTGAAGGAGGGGCAAAGGGGCAGTCAAGCCGATCAAGTGTCAGCGCGCGGCGTCAAAAGCAAGGCACCAGACGAGTGCCATTTGCCGGTTCCTCGAAGGGGAAAAAAAAAATAACCAACCAACTGCACTCCACAATTATTAATGTGCTTATGTACTATTATTATAGCCATACACACGATAGCGTACAGTAAACTGCGCTATCTTCCATCTACACTAGTGAATATAGGGTATGTACCTTGATTTGGAGGGGGGAAAGCATCTCTTTCTCTCTGTTTTCTTCTCCCCGCCTCTCTTTGACTAACTAGACAGTCAAGTCTTATTACCAGCAGGTAGGAAGTGGTAGGTAATTTGGCAACAGATAAAAAAAAAAAAAAGCTTTCCTTGAATCTATTGCGCTTCTATCAAGGCGACTGACTGACTTTCCTTGAGAGGAGTTTTAAGGACTAAGCCGGGCAAAAACACATTCCAACTATCCGTACCCGTCATGGGACACTAGCGGGGTGTGCATGTTCCCAGGCAAAAGGAAGCAATGCCTTTGCGGTATTCGCACCGCCTTGTCTGTCTCGAATTTCAGCCAGCCTTCCTTCGTGAATACCGCTTGTTGCCATGTATGGCCGATCGAAACGATCCTTCTTCCTACGGCTTTCATACCCAAGTCATGGTAATCCAGGTAGTCGTTCCTCGGAGGATGCTTTTGTGAAGCAGTGCAAGTCTCGGCCGGTAGTGAGGGGCCATGAGGGGGGGGGGTAATGGATACATAGATGGATGACCAGTCCCAGCACCTTGAATCCGTCACACAACAGTGCAAAGTATTCTCATAGATACAGTACCTAGGCAAGCGTTCCTACAAGCTCACCGCAGGTATGACCTCAGGACAGTAAGCATTCGTGGTCTCTTCAGCCTCCCCGTCAAACAAACAAACAAAACAAGCGCAAGATAGCCCAGCCAGCCAGTTTGTTAGTCAGTCACAATCTCCTAAGCATGTGAATTCACGTTGGTGTGAAACATTGAATCACGCATTCCCACTGGGCAGATGGAATGCCTCTACCATGCCAACCTTTAGTTACCTTAACCTACTCTACTTACCTAGGCCTATAGAGGTTTGGCAGACTGGGAATTCTGTGTACATTTGCAGGTACGACCTGTTTCGATAGTGGCTAAGACGAGATCGGCCGGGGATCTGCGACCCTTGGCGGCCTTTTGACGCAGTAGCCACGGGACGGTTCTAACACAATCGATCTGGTCTAGCATCTTGTCTAGTGTATAGGTAGCGTATATCTATATTTGACCATGTATCTCATGTAGCCATCTGTTCTATACTCCACCGTGGGGTAATCTGTAAGAAAAAAAAAAGAAAAAAAGAAAACAGACCTGGCTAAATAATTGAGAGCTTTTCTCTTCATGATGCACTTTTGATGCCTCTGATTGTCCACGTTGACAGGCATATATCCTAAAATCAATTTTAAAATAAATATATATATATATATTTTGATCAAGTCTGTAGCAACATTTCAAGAATGCTCATTCAGCTTTACTCAGATTCCCGTTACCGCTTTTCGAAAAGAGTCAACCATTCTCATTCACATGTATCTGCTTTTGCAAACATTGATAACCTTCTATAAACGGTTAAATGCAACAATGTAAATATGCTCATCATGGCCCAGAAGGGCCCAGGCAACCTCTGAAGATGGGATCGAGACACCTGCTTGGTTCGGCCAGTCCCTGACTTTGCTGCACTCTTCCGATGCCACCCCAAGCAAGCACCTGCAGCTCGTGCTGATATGCGGCCTGCATGGGCAGGGCTGACGCTGGGAGACTGCAGCGACAGCAGCGCCTTGTTAGGTATTTTCCCGAACCCCCTCCTTTCGCAAAACAAAAACAAAACAAAAAAAACCCCCCCCAAAGGGAAAAAAATAAATAATTAATTAAACGCTCTCTTTCTCTTGTCTGCCTGCCTGTCTGTCAATGCTCTGATTCGAGCCAAGCGATATTGCCCCGTCGTCGTCGTCGGTGATGCATTGTATAGTTTGAATGTCAGGTACATGCATGCATTATTCTACCTCAGGTCTCCGAGTCAGAAGCGCGCTGGCCCGGAAAACGATTTGATTGGGGCTCACATTGCGATACAAGATAATAATATTCCCAGGCACGCTTGGCTTTTCTGTCTCTCGGTGCCACCTAGCAGTAGCTATATAAAATCCACCTGGGCTCAACCCTGCTTTTCTGCCGCGTCGAACGAGCTGGTAAGCAATTAAACAAATTGGAATCAACCTTCCCTCTTGATGTTTTATCACCCGAGCTAGATAGACAAACAGCCAGTTGCAGGATGTGTGATTATCTGTTTGAGCGATCGAGTGACCGAGTGACTGACCGGACAAGTGAATGAGTAAGTGGGTGAGTAATTACCTTGTCTGCCTCTTCTTGCCTCTCGTGCATTTCGAACTTGGGCGAACTACATACGTACTACCGAGTGTCAAACCCCGCGGCCCCTCCCCATGCCGGCCAAAGCCTTCTTCTTCCTCGGACGCCATACCCACGTACTGGTGGGACAAGGTGCAGCGATGTGAACCTTGCCCAACTGCCACCCATCGGTGCCAGTCTTCCCACGGCCTCCGCTACAAAAAGGAAACTTCCCGTACCGCCAACACATTATGGAAGCTGCCGATATATGGCTCAGGTTGTGTTGGTAATTTTTCCGGCACCTCCCATCACGAATAAAGCCAAGTTAGCCGGCCTACCACCACACGAACAGAGTGTGTGCACAGTCAGGCTGATTCGTAATCGCGGACATTTGTGGCCACGGAGTCGTCTTTTGGCATTGATGATGCCGGAAATAGCCTAGATATTCCCATTCTGTCGTTTTCTCTCTCCCTCTCTCTCTATATTCCCGTGGGGTGGACCTTTTGGCAAGCCATGGCGCCAAATCATGACTGGTCTTTGCGAGTTTCATGTTAACAAGCGAAGGCAGACACATGGCCATGATGTCTACGACCGAGGGGTTCAGACGAGCGGGGATCCCTGTTCACTCATGCTCATGTCTTCTAGAAGACTTTTTTTTTTTGCTATGCTGTGCTGTCACTGACTGACTCCCATCTCTGACTGAGCCCCCCCGCCCCTTCTGGACCTGCCCAACTACCCAACCCCTTTGACTTTTTGGTTTCTTTCTGGAGAAGGGGCCTTTCTTTACAGGCAGAAGAAAGGCAGGCGCCCTCTCGAGTCATACAGGGTGCGGAGTTCACAATCTATCGAGACCGACACCCATTGTCTTGCTGCGTACGGTGCTTGCCCACTATGTATTAATGAGTCTTGATATTGTGAGGTCCTCGGATCACATACAATGGCTAACATGTTTTTTCTTCTTCTTCTCTCCTCCCGTGGGAGAATCATAGCGCGGATTGGTATTCATGTTCCTGGCGGCTGAGCAATGTCTCACGTGTGATCTCGTGCATCACCCGCCGAGGGCTGCTAGTAGCCAACGAGCCTCGACTTTACTATCACGAGGCTCTCTTCCTGCTTATATACAGTGACACGCATGGCACCTCGAAAAAAGACAGGACAGCGAACGAGCAAACGACCCTTGAGAGCCACCCCGGTTATTGCTTCCCTTTCCTGGCGACCTGCTTGGGCACTCCGCAAGGGGTGAGCATCTTTACCATTTGGGATGGCACCAATCATGCCGTGAAATGCAAGGCACAAGACCGCACGTCTGGTGATTCGATTCGCCCGAGATTCAGGTTCCCCTCCCGCTTATCGCCGGTCGTCTCTTCCTTTGCTCCATCTCTCGGATCTCACTCACTTTCTCGGTATGTCGGGGTATCCGGAAGCAACAAGTAGCAACAGACATACTTCGCGCTTGCGTGCATTTCCTTTCAAGCAAGGGCGATTCCCTATTTTGGCTTTCGTATCGATGAATAAGTGGGAGGCCGGGTTACGTGTTACTTTATCCTTCTTCCATTGCTTTCTACATGGTGACTTGGCGAATCTTGGTCCGCATTCTTGTGTCGAGTCCACCTTGCCTGACCGCCACCGTGATGACTCGCTCTTGGGTCCATGGGTATGTATTGCCAGAGCACTTTTCTAGTGCCGGTAGCATATGCCGTGTAACCTTGATATTATGTCCCTGGGGCTGCGTCTATTCCAGTTACACCCTATTGCATATAAGGGTGTATCACTTTCGGGGAAATTCATGTCATTACCAACTCGTAGACAAACCAGTTCTTAATCAGGGTCATCTACCCTCAGTCTGAGCAGGCAGTTTCCTTCATCTTTGCAAGGATTGTCACCTGGCAACATCGAATAAGACGTTGATCACGTCAATATAATGTCCAGATGTACATGATGCTGTGCACAGCCATTGTTTGCCAGGTCCCGTGTTTGTCTCCCCTACCTTCTGTAGCCAGTTGCATTTGAACTCTGATACGGGCTGCATTCAAGATCCTTGGCTATTTGGCTGCAAGCGTATATCAAAGAAGCTCGGTGAGAAGCTTCTTGCTCTGGTTAGACGATATTTCAGGTCGTTGACAGTCTGTCCAGAAGTTTTCTTGACACGAGCTTTTGCCGTGGGTATCGCATCATCGCCCATCTATTCGTATCTTATTCGGTTTCAGGCTCTCTTTACCAATTCGAAAGAAGATATCTTAATGGTCAACACTTGCATACACATCGCTTCTCTTTTGCACTTGGAAAGCCTACAATTTTTCGAATTGGGCAGGAGACGAGGAGGGGGGAAAAGGACAGAGAAAAGCTCACCATCGGTAGCAAAGATGTAGGTTTTTTTTTTCCTCCCCCGTGAATCGTAGGTCCGGGTGGAGGATCCTTGATACTTGAGACCTTGAAGAATTGGCCTGCGGATGTGAACCCTTTTTTTCCCCCCCCCCCAAAGTTCCCTTTGCATCGTCCCTGGGCGTCTTATGTTGGTGGTTGGGGCCCTTGAAATGCCAGCTCAATTTGAACCATTCTGAGTGCACTCCCGCTGGCCAACAGTCGGCACCGGTCGTCTGAGTGCCACAACGGAGCTCATCTATCGACCACGGTGGTCCGGCTGCGTTGTCTCACGGACTCGGAGTCAAAAGAACGAGGATAATGCAGCAGGCACTCGAGTCAAGTGACTAGCTGGCAATTTTGTCTCTCATGTCTTGAACATCATGAGACTTCAACTAGTCTCTTTACATGTGCTGCGCAAAATCTGGTAGCCAAGAGTAGGTAGATGCCAGGTCAGTCTTGCAATGGTGGATCGTGACCATTTTGAAACATGTCCTCGCGTCTTGTAAGAGACAGCAAGTGATCCTTGATCGTGAACATAGGATATCCGTAAGAATAGAGCAAAAGTGAAGGCAGCGTTAACTTCAAATTCTCTCTTGTAAGCTTTTGATGCAAGGAGATGGTGTCCCTGGAGCCCGCGGAGCTTCCTCGGAACAACCTAGCTAGCATTGCATGTTTTGACGTCTTGCCTACATCACACAGGCCGGTTCAAGACACCATCGCCTACAGACCGTAACGCCTGCGAGGCATCACGCGCCTTGTACAATAATAGCCTTACAAACCTATGCTGCCAACACTACTCGGGCTCTGAAACTCTCATGCTTCTTGTAAAGTCCAAAGAGTAGAAGCGTATGAAGCCGTTCAAGTGGACTGTCTGTAAATTTCCATGTTGACAATCCCGATCGTAGGGTACCTTGTGTACCTGGGATCTATTATAGTATGGGTGTGTTTCTCTGGGAGCATACCTGCACATAAGAGTATCTGTAGACATGGCTGCGCACCTCTTTCACCTACGATCAGTGGTGTTCGAACATGTCGAGGCATCACTTGTCCACTGATTTGATACTATGTGTGCTAGGGGATCCGAGGTGTTATCTACCTTGCATCTCTTCTTCCTCTTTTCTTAAATTGAGCATTAACACTATATAATATTTATTTTGTTCTTTCCAGCATGCATAAAGAAAGCATGCAAATCTCGAACCTGATACAGGATTCGAATGATTGGTAAGCCCCGAAACCCGAGCGCCGTATCACAAGTCATAATGCATAAAATGGTTGGGCCGAATGAGTAAACATCATATTCCGGCAGATCTCAGCCTCTGGCCATGTCTATACGTCCAACATGCTTCTAATCTGTTGAGGCTGACCGTCCAGAGAAACACCACTCTGGGTGCTGTTACTCCTTTCACTCGTACCCGGCCTCTGTTGAGTTCCAGGCGATACATTGGTTCTTCTACCCCTATCAACTGTTGTTGTTGTTGTTGTTGCTGCTGTGCTCGTCGTCGCTGACCCTGAATTGGGAAATAAAAGACCAGCGGCAGCCTGCATAGTTCGGTCTGATCTCCGCTGGTCCGACCTTCCGCTGTACGGAGTATAGGGTGGTGGAGCCGTCGCACCTGTCCTGATGCTGCTGGCAATGCTGTTTGTGCGCCGTATCTCGTTCATCTCAATGGGCTGGGCGTTTTCAGCTACCTCGGCTTCGCGTGCTCTGGTGGCGGCGGCAGCTTCGACATTCTGCCCAGTCGCGCGTCCTCCACCGACTTCGCGAACGTTGCGCAGGATGGCATTCCTCATGCCTCCCTCGCTATGCTCACCGTTGACTCGCTTCCACCAAGCCGGCTTATGCACGATTCCAAGTTCGCGGTCGAGGGTAGCACCGCGTGCCCTGCGCTGCTGGATGAGGGCCTTGTCTTCATTCTGCCTCATGAAGCCTGCAATGTTTTGGATGAAGACGATCAAAAGGGCCGGCAAGTAGCCGCCGACATACATGGCAACGTAGTTGGTTTCCTGTTTCATGGGCGAGAGGGAGAAGTCCCAGGCAGCAAGACCCTGATACGCAACGACGGCCAAGGAAATGGGCAGAAGTAGCGCAAATCTAAATGGCATGTAGCCAAGGCCGCCGATCATGCGGTTCAAGAACCCGCGGCCTCGCTGCTCGTAATGGTGCAAGGAGTGCATCAGCGAGATGAGAATGGTTAGCCAAGCTGCGAAGAGACAAAACGTTGCAGCTTTGAACCGCCCGTCCGTAGCGGTAGGCTCGGCAAACATGGCAGTCTGCTCGTCAGACCTCTGGAGCTCGAGATTACCCCAGTTACGAGGAATAATGAGGAAGAAATTCTATAGTGTTCTTTGGTTAAGCTATTGGACCTCTAGGATGGTGCAGAGTTGTTTAATCGGTAGCAAGGGGCTTTTGTGTGCTTACCAGCCAAACCCAGAAGTAAAAGACCAGTGGGATAAGAAGTTCAAACATGCCTCGTTTGTCGGTCTGTTGCAAGACAAAGGGATTTGGGTCGATAAACTGCCTTTCCATCCAGCTTCCCCAGTGACGCACGGCTTCCCAGACGATAGCCATGGTTCCCATTTGTAAGAGATACCAGAAGAAGTTGTTCAGCACAATGGGGATGGAGGACAGATAGTAGCGATCCACATCAACGCCGGTGAAGAGGCCAATCATGGCGGCCACAGCCACGAAGATGGCCCAGTACCACTGCCAACGGCGACCAATGGGCGCAAACCTCTTGGTGACGGGAAGATAGAGCTTGCCGTGCCTGGTCAGATTGAGCAAAGTGAAGACAAGCGAGGCGGCAAAGAGGACGGCAAAGGCGACGCCAACCTTGCCGCGAGTGCCGATTGGATTGACGGGCGTGTAACACCAGGTACTGTTGACAAAGGACCCGTTGGGATAGAGGAGGGTCGGGATATAAGGCTCAAAGGTGAGGAAACACCATGAGCCATTGGATATTGTGCCATTGCCATAGATTGTATAGTTCCAGTAATTCAGAGTGGTCAGATTGAAGTGGATATCGCCAATGATGTAATCGGTGCTGTTGTTGGGATCATTGGATATGATGTCGCGGGCATCGAAGATGGGCATCTTGGGCTAAGAGCTGGCGGCGAGCTCGAGGGCCCTAGGCACATACAGGGAGAGCAGCAGCAGTGTTTCGTTTTTCGATACTCGAGGAGAAGGAGCCAGTATCCAACATGAGTAAATGATTCGAGGAGAGCGCACAATGTTTCGGAGAATCGCGGGGTCGATCAGACTGGCGACATTGGAACAGCGACAAGGTGCTCAGGAGAAAATAATTGCACCCGGCTGGCTCTCTTCACACACAACCAAAGAAAGAGATAGAGAGAGATTTCGGCGACGTTGAGTAGGGTTTTGCACAGGCTTGCTTGCTTGCTTGTCCACAACTGCGGCAATGAAGACGTCGTTGGCACAGAGGAAGAGAGAAATCAAAGAAAGAAAACGGACAGAGGATGAAAATTGGAAAAGAGAGTTTGCGTCACGCCCTGGTCTGTCTGTGGTCGGGGCCCTTTCCTGGCGAATCGAAATGCCCAAGAGTCGAGGCGCATCCGAGGATCCGGCGCCGTTGGCGGAGACAATCAATCAAAATCGCTCACGAGCACTGATGGAGCATGGGAAAAGGATGCGATAACGCTACGATAAGCCCTGTTATGACGTCCGCTACAGCGATTCCGCGCGACGGGAATCGCTGTAGCGGCCGAGGCCCACCCCATATTCCTCCATATTTTCCAGATTCTAGCAAATGCAGTTCCCCTGGAGCGGAGCCTGTAAGCGGGCCAGCCCATCTGCGCGTTTGTTTCCCCCGGGGGGCATCTTTTTTTTTTTTTTTTTTCCAGCGCCTTCGCGATTCGAAAGCTCGCTGTCCGAGTCGCGACGCGGTCACGCAGCTGGCAGGTAGGTATGAAGGGATTTTGCCTGGGATATGCCATGTGAACGGAAATGCCAATAGCAGTGGTCGCCTTGACATGACCAATGTTAGGCAGACCCGAACCATTCAGATGTAAATTTGCTCAATCATCAATGAGCAAAGAAACAAAACTACCGTATACATGAACGCTCGAATCTGTTTGTAGTACCTTTGTAAAGAAATGTACAGAGGTAATTGATGTCAACGAGGTGTTTTTTGAGACCATCGTGATTGGCCAAATGATGGCGGGGCAATGGCAATACCCAGGCTACTAGCTTGGTAGTAATTTATTTATTCTTCAAGAGGTAAGAAAGTCTCATTTCGCACTGGCCATCGATTCCCTAGGTTAGATAGTTCCCATAGGGTTGAACGTCGACCCGATTGATCGAACCTAGAGAGTAATCTCTCCATAATTCTTCTTCTTTCGTCAGTACACTATACACAACATGCGTACCGACCTAGTTGAGAAGACTTAGAACTTGTGATCATGTATCGCTCCAGTGTACATGCGAGTTACAGCGTGTGCATGTGCTGCCGCTTCCGAAATGGCATAGGTAGTACTCAGCTGCCCGCCTACTCTGCTAAATCACACTTGTCTGCGTCGGTATTCCGTACATAATGGTCTGTATCATCAGCTCATGGCTTGCGTTTATACACTCAATACAGGTATACAAATCTGTTGGAGAAAGAGCCACTTCCGCATCAGTCATCAATAATGGTCACTCATTTTCAGACTAGGTACTGTACCTGCCTACCTGCCTCCCTACCTAGTACTCTGTAAGTGTACCATACAGTCGATGCAACCTGCCAAGAGCGGCATCTGGCTGCGCCGCCGCCTGCGTGTGGCTTTCCGGGGAGGAATGGTGAAAAAGACACATTTTCTGAGTCAAATCGGAGGATAAAACCCCGGACTGTCTGATGCCCTCTTTTTTTTCTCTTGGTCTGTGCCGCTGAGTGCCTGCTGTCGCGACGGGCTGAAACCAGACCGCAGAGGGAGAAAAGACAAAGGCGCCGCTCATTGTCATATGCGGCGTGTGTTGTGAGTCAAGAATATCTTCTCAAAGTCCGGGGAACATTGGGCACTTGACATATACATACACATACACACACACACACGATGTGGAGCCGTGCGCGAGCCGCTGCCGCCGTACTTTTCGGCGTCGGGGTCAGTGCAAGTTGCCCAAATTACGCCGACTACTCTCGGCGGCAACACGAGCCACTGTCGGATGGGGCCTTTCGTCTGTCCTATATGAGACCCGAGCCGGCATGTCGCACCTTCAATTCCACTCTCGTCGAGGATGCCATCACGCGCGTCAAGGACCAGATCTGGGATCCGGATCTCTCCCGCCTGTTCGAGAATACTTGGCCCAATACCTTGGACACGGCCATCAAGTGGCGGGGTGTGGCTGCCAACAACACCGAGGAAGAGCTGTGTTTTGTCATCACTGGGGACATCAATGCCATGTGGGTGCGCGACAGCGCCAATCAGGTCGCCCCCTACAAATACGTCCTGAGCAGCCCTGCCGACGACGTTGCCTCCGTTTTCCGCGGCGTCATCAACCTGCAGGCCCGGTATTTGGTTGTCAACCCTTACTGTAACGCTTTTCAGCCGCCGACAGAGTCCGGACTTCCTCCAGACAGTAACGGCGGCATCTACTCTGTCACTCCATCCTATAACCGGAATTTTGTGTGAGCTGCGGATCTACTACTACTACTACTACTACCCACCTCCCCTTCCTCCTTTTCCAGCTGCGTACAACGCCTACTCATCCCATCCTATGAGAAATGGTATACAACTGTATAGTCGCTTACAATATTACATAGATACACTTGCAATTTCGAGCTCGACGACTTCGGCGGCTTTCTACAGCTCTCTCATGACTACTACACTGCAACTGGTGACTTGGATTTCTTTGGCAAGTTTCAGTGGGTGCATGCCATCCAGTCTATACTGTCTGCTTCCAGGGCGATGCAACAGCCCACGTACGACCAGGATGGTAAATGGGTTCGTTCGGCCTACACGTTTCAGTCACAGACAATGACGGCATTTGGGACGCTAGGAAATAATGGCATGTCTAACCCTATCAATGATACTGGTTTGATCCGTTCCCCCTTTAGGCCGAGCGACGACGCGGCCATCTTTGACCTGAGCATTCCCGCCAATATGATGATGGCCAGGTACCTGACGACAAATGCCGATATCATGGAACGGCTTCCCAACGCGCCCGCTGGACTGGCCCAAGAGATGCGCGACATGGCTACGCAGGTGCAAGAAGCCATCAAGGAATGGGGTATTGTCAGGGCACCCAGCGGTAAGGAAATATATGCCTACGAGGTTGACGGATTTGGAGGACGTAGTCTAATGGATGACGCCAATGTCCCATCCCTCTTGTCTGCGCCCTTTCTGGGATACCTAGACAAGACGGATGAGATTTACCAAAACACCAGGGAATTCGTCCTAAGCCGGGCGAATCCGTGGTACTGCAGCGGTCCCATCATCAGCGGCGTTGGGAGCCCGCACATCCGACCCGGGGCGACCTGGCCCATGTCAGTCATCATGAGAGCCATGACAAGCAGCGAAGATGGAGAAATCATATCTTCCATCAAGCAAGTCCTGCAAAGTACTGCGGGTCTAGGACTTATACACGAGAGTGTCGATGCCTATAGTGCCAGTACATGGACTAGACAATGGTAGGTCACTGATTATGGATCCCGTGTTCCCCCCTCGACTGACACATCTTTGCGTGCTAGGTTCACCTGGGCAAACGGTTTGTTCGGACAACTCGTTATGGAGCTGGAGCAGCGAAACTCATCCGTCCTACAAGAAAGCTTCCAGCCACTGCGGTACCGTGATGTTTAAGTAGGTACGAAAACGTGCGCCTCTAGAGATATATAATATGGCAAAACAGCATAACTTGGTCCTCACAAGGCAGAATCTGAAGCTCAGTTGTAGCTCGTTCCCTCATGTGACCAGTGGTTATTCCCGCTCAGCCGTGGAAGCGAGGCTGTTTGTAATTGGCACTTGTCGCTTGGGAATAGAATTGAGGCATCTTGACTGTGGCAGCAGGGGTCAGTGGCCTGGAGCAACTGGTTCTGCTTGAGCCAGCGTCTCGCAAAAGTCATGTACCGTCACGACCCATCCGAAAAACTTCTCAACGTTGAACAGAACAGCCTGTTGCAATAAACTCGGGTCCATTGGAGCGAGTGGCGTCCTCTAGGAGTATGCAAAAGTATTCCAGGTGAAATGCATCACGGAGCGAGGTTTCGACGCAGACGTTTGTGGCCACACCCACAAAGACCAAGTTTCGAATGCCCCGAGCTCTCCGAATGCTGTCGACACCTGTATTGAAGAAACCACTGTATCGATTCTTGGTATCACGATATCGTTATTGAGAGGTTTCAGCTCGTCGACAGTCGCATGATCCCACGTGCCCTTGACCAGCAACTGTCCGTGTAGCTCAGGTCTGGCCCGTATAGTTTTGAGTGCGTGCGACTTGTACCAGTTTGGCGACATGGGGGCACCAATCTCATGGTAGTCCTTTTCAAAGCCGTTCTGCACAACAAGAGCGACGAGTCAGTCACTGCTGCATCAGAAGCAGTATGCCATACTTGATTTCAGACCTGAAAATAAATAACCTGCATCCCAGCAGCACGTGCAGCGGCCAGTGTCCTCTTGATGTTGGCTATGGTGTCTTGGGTGCCGGAAACATCAAAGCCTGCTAGGTCCAGATAGCGCCCCTCCGATGAGTATGCATTCTGCATATCAACGACGATGATAGCCGTCTCCGCCCGGCTGAGCCTGATGGGTTCGGGTCGTGCTGGGAGAACAATCGCATCATCCATGCGCGACTGTGGAAGACCCGCGATATTGTCACGGCCTTGCGAAGACATGGTCGTCGTGTACATGGCGCGTAACGGCTACAAGAGTTCCGCAAGTAAAATGCGCTTGCGAGAACCATCCATGTTCTCATCCATCTTGGTTTGTGTGCAACTGTTGCCGACAAGGTATCATCAGTCCTCGGCTTCGGGTTTAAGATGCAGGCCGCGAACTTGACTTTCCGAAATTGCAAAACTGGTCTGCCAACCCCGGGAGGGATCCGGACACTGTAATCTGAATTGCGCTGAACCTCGGGCTCGTCAAAGACAAAGAGTCACTGAACATTCGTTTGCGCATCACGCGAAAGCTCAACAATGTTACATCCAAGATTCCCTATGATGACACTGTCAAGTTTGGCCACGACCTTGGGCAAGATTCTCGCGAGGTATCTCGGTTCTTCCAGAGCGTTGCGCCATTGAGGACTCGAGAGACTCGATTCCATCGCAAGTTTATTGACTCGCATGTTCGCCGTTTTTGGCTGTTTGTATCGAGGCTCTTTGCGCTCCAAGCACGAAAAGATCACCGGTATTTGTTTGCCCGAAAGTCATATCTAGAGTGCTCCCAGATCATTGCATCACATTCAAAAAGTCTACAACCCCCGGATCCGTTGGAGGACAAATTTGCACCTCTGGCAATGAAGTGAGGTGAACTTTACAAAGGACCACTTAGTCAAGGTGTCATTGTGACCCTTGGCCTCGAGATATCAACCCAACTGGAGCAAGAGGTCGAAGCAAGCAAAGGCCTCATCGACAAATCTGATCCTTTGTTCCAGCTATTACAAGCCAATCGAAGGCCAATCATTGATATCTTACGACACATTCATGGGCCACTCGGTCATATAATTGCTCTCGGCAGACCTAGGTACAAACGCTACGTCATGCTGTCCGCGATCTTGGCACAGATTGACGCATTTGATGCTGGACTCGGCGACGCACGAATCGAAGTGCTTGGGGTATTGAAGGAGAGCATCAAGGAATGTCGAAAACTACTTCTGGAAATACATGAGAAAGAGTGAGCAATAGGCGCCACATCAACATCCTGGACAACAGAAGGCAGTAACAGCTGGCCCGACCCATGAGGGTTTTGGGATTTGATGTAAACTCGATGGTGAAACCAATCAGAAAAGCTGAGACAAGGTTGGATTGACTAACCGAGGATGCATAGGATCTTTCCTTTGACCTGGGCGGCGTATCAGAAGTACCCACGTTCAACGACACACAAAAGTGACGTTGTGGTTTTAAGGGGACTGGGCTTCGGTCAGACCATCGAATGCACTAGAGACTATGGATGGATTGCTATCTTGAGCTTTACAGGCGATGAGAAGAAAGAGAGAAAGCGTTTGATCCTCTCATTTTGGCGAGTGAGCCAATTCCACAACAGGCCGTCGCAGCGTACTTGTGCCTCATGATTAGAACACCTCCCAAGCTCGAAGAATAGGGCTTATCCCATACCATAACATTGATATAAAGAGCAGGTCAGGAATACCAGATCTGTTATCTATGCACCTGAATGCTTTGTGTTGATCAGGCCCAGAATGCGGGCTCGGACCACCGCTCAGGGAGCGATACCCTTCAGGAGACAAACACAAGTACAAAAAAAGACCAGAACACTAGTTCAGAGCCCGTGGTGGGTTTTTGGTAATTTTCATGGCAATTTGGGCATCGTGTTCGAGGGAGTCAGGCCTCGGAGGTGCTTGCGGACACAGCAGCGCATCTAGGTCAAGGGTACTTACGTGCAGGTCGGCCACGGCGATACTAGTCTGTCTCGTCGTGCCCGCTGGCGGTCTCGTGTAAGTGGTGAAGACTCAAAAGCGCTTGATTGTTGCCTTTACTGACTCGAGATGTCTCACTGATGCCAATGGCTGTCTTGAGAAGCCACGACAAAAAGTGACATCTGAGCATGTCTTAGCATTAGTGAATAACATGCAAAGAAGCTTGCATCTGCTGGCCACTGGATTATATGATGACTACTGACCTTGCCTAGTTGATGAGCTCATGACTAGATATGGCGAATGCCGGGGTGATGAGTCCAGCCCTTTCTCGGAATCATCGAGTTGAAAGACATGCACACATGTTTCTCGGGTATTCCTTCTTTTCGGACACGATGAAGTTTTCCCATTGTTGATCCACGTCGTATGCCAATATCCGGACAGCTTTTACTCGTAGTATGATGGTTGTAATAGAAATGGAGTATAGACCTGATAAAATATTGAATTATTGAAAATGGAGTCGAATGATGCCCCCCATTTTCGGGCGAGAAAAGTCTTTCTACCAGCAATGGTGTGGAATTTTGAGCGGCAGCACTAGCATGGTAAAGGCATCACATGTAGTGTTCAATCTGAGGGGCTCACACCTGTGGTCATACTCCAGATGTATTTTGTTTAGATAGCCACATAGATCCGCTGAACTGATGATGAGAGGGACCACGGCCATTTCAGCTCGCAGATACCACGGCGTGTATTGCCGCGGAAGCGCCAATTGCGGACCGCTAAATACGTCTCGTCTAATCGTTTACTCATGGGAGCTGCCAGCCTACCATTACCGGAAAACGACCGAGCCATGGCTCCAGTCCTGACGCTACCTGCATACCGACCAGACCGACCCTTCGGCAAGACCAGAGCGTAAATGTTCTCGACCTCGCCACTAGGTGTTGCAAAAGCCAGACAGGGCAGAGTATACGGTGCTTGGCATCTCGTCATGCTGACCTGCGTATTGCCGCTCACAACCACCATACTACGCTGAGTCAATATGAGGCTCTACGCGCTCAGGCTTCACCAGACCAACAGCGGGTTCTTGGCCTTATTGACTATAATCAAGTTTGAAGAATGTGCTGGCACTAAAACCCGCTTGTCCTGCGAGAGGCAAAGAAAAGGCCTCGAGTAGTCTGTGAATAAGTCCAGGTCAAGGCCGTGCCCCCCTCTCAGTGAGGTGATAATGAGATCTAATCGTTGTCGACTTACTTGTTCACCTACATGAGTAAATCTCCAGTTCGAGACTTACTCATCAATGCTTTCGGCGCTCGGGATGGAGTCGTTCGATACCAATACGATCTAGGGCAAAGCGCCTGGCAGCCAGCTCTGGGTCCTTTGTGTACCTGAGCTAGTTGGCAACACCATCGTGCACGCCGTCGCTACGCTTTGTTGATCCGGAACCTCTGGATAAGTCTAAATCGATCTGACTTTGGCTAGCACAATGCTTTGAGTGTCTTATTCCTGGATACCGCGGCGCTAAAATCCACCATCGCATACGGCGTATACGAACGCACAGACGACAGGTCCCAAGACTTGGGCCATGCTATACTGACTATCCGGTGAACACCGGCGAGCCTATACTGACAAGCTGCTTCAAGCCAGCTCTATGGAATGTCCGCAATGTCGCGCCGTGATATTGTTCATGATCGGGTTTGGCTTACTGGCTTTTTTTATTTTTTATTTTTTTGACCAAATTCGTGTATATATAGCATGATGATCTCCCTTTTCATCGTCCTGATTCTCGTCATCAGCATCAGCATCAGCATCCAGCATCAACATTCAACAGTCTCACACAGACACTCACTATCTTTGACACTTTAAACATACACTCTTTATATTTCAAAACAAGAACAACCAACTTCATCATGCGCTCTCTCTTGCTTCTTGGGGCTGCTAGCCTTGTTGCCAGCTCCCCAGCATCCAACGGTATCAACCTCAGCATCATCAATGCCGCTCCCGCCCCATCGGTGACGGGACCCAGCGTCGACGACACTGTAGAGACTGGTATTTACAATGCCGCTGCCGCCTCATCCAGCGCTGTAGCAGCCGTCACTGGCGTCGCCACGGCCAGTGCTAGCTCTCCAGAGAAACGTGCAGTCGTCGAAGCTCGCGGCTTTTGCATTTTCGGTTGGTGCTTCGGTGGTGGCTCATCTGGTGGTGGTGGCTCTTCCACCACCCAGAAGACGACCACTACCACCAGTAAGGCTACAGCAACCACTGCTACAACTACAAGCAGTATTGTCACATCACTACCTGCCATCACCACCTCTGCCATGACCACTGGTGTCGTGGTCCCCTCGACCTGTACCCCCATCAGCTGGACCAACACCAACGCTTTCACTACGGACCCAGCTTGTCCCAGCCCCTGTAAGTACCTACTGAAAGAAAATGTAGTGTCTTTTCTTTTGCTAGAAGGACCTGCCTTTGAAAACCTGTTTCCTTTAGTCCCACAGTCTGCCTTTGGAAAGCAAATACGCATTGACTGCTCGCAACTCAAGCAACGATGAGGAAGAATAAGAAAGGCTAACACAATTCGTTTCGCTAGATGAGGTCGGGACTTACTGCGGCTTCATCAACCCAGAGGATCCTTGTGCTCCTCAGCCTGATGGGTACGGCCCTCCGACAACCAACCCTGACACGGCTCCCGCTTTCCAGGCCAACCCAGTCTACCACCAATTGGCCCAGAGCGCTGTTACCCCTTCCGGCTATGTTCAGACTTTCAAGGACCTGAATGCCTCGGTAAATGCAAACAGCTACATGGGACTATACACTCTCCAGAGCTACGACGTCGCCGGCTGCGCGGCCAAGTGCGACAGCACCAGCCTTTGCACCGCCTTCAACCTGTACATTGAGCGCGACCCCTCCTTCAACCCTGACCAGTGCTCGTGCTCCGGCAACAATGTGCCCTCATTCACCAACTTCAAGTGCACTCTCTGGGGGTCCGGTGTCAACTCGGCCGCGGCTACCAACAATGGTCAGACACGCAGTGGCTTCAGTGTCGTGATTGCAGGTTCCAACGGCTACGCAAAGACCAACAACACCACACCCGTCACTCCTCCCGGATGGACCAACCCCAAGAACTGCTCGGGCCTCCACAACCACCCGCGTACCTGCCTGGGCGAGCAGCTGTTCAAGGGCGTCTTTGATGTGAGCATCTGCGCCACCTATGCTGCTACCCAGAACGCCGTAAACGTCAAGTCTGGTATCATCAACACTATCCTGAGCTGGTTCGGCTACAACCCGGGCAAGTGCAACTTCTTCAACGCCTTTATGCTGACCCAGGACGGCATCCCCCAGGGAACATACTGCAAGCTCTTTGCCCAGCAGTACGACCCCAGTGTCGGCAACACTATCCCTGGCTGGAACGGCGGCCACTACCTTGGCGTCGAATCGTCTTGGTCTTACTGCAGTGCTTAAGCTCATGACATCACTATCTTTTCATTCATATGCTGATTACGTTCTTTCTGCTGAGTTTTAGATGGAATGGATTTCAGTGGCACATTCTTTTCGTCCATTTCTTAGCTAGATATTCTTGACCAGGCCTTCGGTGGCCAATTTCGAGGGCGCACTGGATAGGGGGGTTACTGGAGTTTTCTACTTTCTTTCATCTTTCTCTCTTTTCTCATCTTCTTTCTTTACACGCTCGGTCGGGTATAGACAAATTCTTTCCATAGTCAACACAATTTTTGCACTAAAAAAAGAGAAAAAAAAAAGTGAGCGCGAGGCTTTTCAACGAAGAGAGAATACATTCCAGTGATCAACAGACGCAGTGCCACCAACGCAGACCTCTACTAGGTTTGCGCCTGCTTATTTCGATTGATGAAGAAAACCAATCGCCATTCTAGTATATTCTATACTAAAGTCTAATTCTGTATGGTGCTTTAAAGAGACTCTAAATTTCTATTCCAAATCGTAAAATCGTGAAATTCCTCCGTGTCAATTATTGGTCCTTTGCATGCGTGTTTATCAAAAGGTGTACTTCTTCGGTGTACACCATGTAAATCTACTCCTCTTCTCGTCAGTGAGCCATGGCCAGACCGCCAGTAGACATCTTGGGGACATTCTTGACCCCCAAGGTAGCTAGCATGCCAACACCAGCCAAGCCAACACAACACCACATGCCTGTACTATATTGCTGAAGTTTGTCGTGGCCCTTATTTATGTCAACTGCTTGGACAACAGCACTTGCAAGAGCTAGGGCAACACCGCTGCCAATCTGAAATGCCGTGTTGACCATACCTCCGCACAGACTCTTGACGTTGACAGGCACAGAGGCCAAGAGAACGACAGTGATTGTGCAATACACAATAGTGGTGCCAAAGACTCCAATAACTGTTGTAGGAAATACATGCTTCCAAAAGTCGAGATCCTCTGGCCTCATGAGCGCCGAGGGAATTGGAGCAGCGGCACAGATTCCCATGCCGGCAATGAGCATCTAATCAGTCGAAAGATATGTCAGCTTCTCGATCTGTTCTGAACCGTATAGAAATTTCCACCAAATGCTCGAGCTATAGATAATAGGTAGGTGGGTATTTTCCGAGACGATGTTTTTAATACTTACATATTTAGTATTAAAGTACTCGACCATTCGGGACATTCCCAAGCTGGTAACAAATCCTACAAGACCCATGGGCAGAAAGCGGATCGCCGTCTGGCCGGCACTGAGCTCATTGATCTCCTGGCTGATTAACGTGGTATAATAAATGGTGGTCTGATAACCACCGTACATGACTAATCAAAGTTAGCAAGTTCAGGTGCTGAATAATAATAAACCAGTGTCCAAGAATTTACTCACCAAAACCACTCAGCCACAGAGCAGCAAAATTAGGAAGTTTCCAGAGAGACAGGGGCATGATTGGGTTGGGAACCTTTTTCTCAACATAGGTAAATACGCCAATCATGGCGATGCTGAGAATGAGAAGCACAATGATAAACGGCTTGCCCCATCCGTACTCGCCGCCGCTAGAAAGCACAAAGCTCAGCAGGATCAACCCAGCAGTCGACAAACCGGCCCCAGCAAAGTCAAGACTGGGCCTTGAAAGCCCTTCTAAACGGTCCTTGGGCAGAGTGAACCAGCCGAGAACCCCGACTGAGCCGGTAACAGCCAGCGGGACGTAGAATATGTAGCGCCAGCCCAGCGACGAGGTCAGAAATCCACCAAATATAAGACCAAGACAGAAACCCACGGCGCCGGCCGCGGCAAAGATGGTGAGGGCGAGCGTCCGGTCACTGGCCACAAAGTAATTGCTGATGATACCGACAGCAGAGGGTACCGTCATGGCGGCCCCGATGCCCTGAATGGCGCGGAAGATAGCGAGCTGTATGAAAGAGGTCGCTAGGCCATCGGCCAGGGTCCACACGCTCAAGAACCCCATGCCAATGCAGAATATCAATCTTCGGCCAAAGCGATCGGCGAGCACGCCGGCCAAGAGCAGGAAGCCACCAAAGGTGAGCGTATAGGCCGATATGAGCCATTGCAGGTCGCCAGTACCAACGTCAAAGTCCTTTTGGATCGAAGGCAGCGCAATATTGACACCAGTCATGAACACATTGTCCATCAGTTGAGCACCGCAAGTACAGAGCAGAATCATGGCACCACGCCACGATTTGATGACGCCCACATCGGGATAAGCCTGATGCACACCAGTCTCGTACTCTGCTGGGGTGGCGAGACCGGAATCTGGCTCGTGGGGAAATGGCCCGCCGGCGTCAGATGATGGGATCCCAGAGGTAGGTGTGGGCGGTCTCGTCGAAATGGGCGTGTTTAGAGTCGATGGAACCTCTCGGATGGTGCTGACGGGTCCTGGCTTGACAGCGCGAGGGCGCTGAATCTGAGGCAGCTCAAAGACACTATCCCGAGCCTCGTGAGAGCGGTGCCTGCTAATGGCGGAAGCGCTGCGGACGAGGGCATCGAGATCCTCCACTTGGTGTCCGTCCTCTTGGGTCATGCGAGAGGCGGTGCTGCGACGACGAGTCGTGATGGGCATGCCTGGGAATCCAGCGGGAGGTGCCAGCGTTGGCGCTTCCTCCAAGGCGGATGTACGGCGACCGAGAGGCTCGCCAAAGTCATCGTGCGAGGCACGAACCTCATATTGTTCATATTCGTGTTGTTCCATGTTGGAAAGAGAAAAGAAGAAAAAGTCCCCTGGATCAAGAGTTATATGAGCATTTCGTGTTTCTGGGTGCAATCTTCCACCACCCCCTATCGGAAGTGAACAAATACAAAGTGAAAAATCTCAGAGGTCTCTGGCTTTGTCGTGATCGAACTAAAAAGTTGAGGGGAAGAAAAACATGCGAAATGTTTCCAGGTTTGAATCTATTTACGAGTGATAAATATGTTACCAACCAATTACTTATATACATTTCTGGTCCATCACACAATTGCGGCCTACTATTGGCCCCTAGACATCTTATCAAAAGATTGCAAAGCTGGACGTTGCCACCCAATGTCGTAATTTTCCACGATGGTGGACCAGCCATCAGTGTGGGTTATATACTGCCTACATTGCAGATTGCTAGGTAACCGTTGGCGGGCACTGGCTCACCCCACGCTGGGCTCTTTCGGCTCTCTTTCCAGGCACATAGTCGAGTCAATCTGATGGGGACGGGTCGAGGATGGTGAAGGGATTGTTCCAGTGGTCTGATCAGCTCCATTTCTCCATTTCTCTTTGCTTTGAATTTCAAATTTTCGAACTCGCTTATTTAGACGTAATGGCCCACTACTAGGTACATAGTTTAGGTGGGCAAAGCGCGGGGGTCTCGTCGTTGTGCCTATGTACCTACATACCTACCTAGTAGGTAGCCAGCAAATCCCAACATCAAGAAGAACAGGCCTTTGATCTTGATGTCTTCTCAATGTATATGAAAGTAATAATAAATCCTAATATAAATCTTTTGAGAAGTTCGAAATCAGTAAACGTGCATATTAGTTAGTACTCTGTTTGTGCAGTATTGCAGGCCTTTGATTCAGGCGATCGTTTAGGACCAGGTCAGCAGCCATGGCAATAAGTAACCGCACTAATGAATCGCTGAGCCCAGGTAACACAGAAGGAAAAAAAAAACTTCGAATTATAGTGCCACGACCCACCGTGGTCAAATAACTAAAAATGTCACTTTAGGTAATTTTCCCCGGAGCCACAATTTTTAGCGAGGGATGACTAGGTATCTACCTATGTAGGTAGCAATGACTACATTGTTCAATTTGTACATCTCATTCTATCAATGCCAGCACTTGAGCAGTCCGTGAACGCACTTGGGCGCGGATTGAACCAATTTGATGTATTCATTGTTTGCTTCAGCTTAGCGGCGCGAAACACCGCCCAAAAATTTGTATGACCAATATCACTCCAGACAATGGCTGATAAAGTTGACAAAGGTTGCTTTGATGTCAAAGACGATCAATGGCTTTTAAAACCAGTCAAGCGAAAGGCTCTGTTCCTATGGCGGCTATTTATTGCCATGGGTTCCGACCGATCGTGCGCGCCCGTGTTCCAGGGTATATCAAAGTCACCATTCATGAAATTTTTGCTGATCTCCCCAAACCTGAATATATTGGTCAGTCCCAGGAGCAAATAAAACAAAATGTGTAAGCGCATCCACCTCTTGAAATATTGTATGAGCTGTGGGCCCACCAGCGAATGGGCAGTCGATCGAGAACACAAATGTAATTATAGCATCTGTACACCCAAAGACATTTTCCGACAGCCATACCCATATATAAGCTTTACATGCGGAGATTGTAAATTCAAGGGCTCAACGTTCGAAAATTCGGGTTTCGGGAAGCAATGGATAAGGGATCATGGTATTAAGCTGAGAGTGGACGAAACCAAGAAACAAAGGCTGAAAAAGGCATCTGCCAAGCCAGGCCGAACTTGATCCGCAACGTGAGATTGTATAGGTAAGTCAAATTATAAATGTTGTTATTACTTTCATTGTAATTCTTCCATTCTTTTAATTCGTCACGCATCATTCCTACCGGAACAGAATATTATTTCAATGTCCACGTAATAATAAACCTCTGACTATTAAGCAATAGATAATCATGGCTGCGAGAGGATCCCACTCCTACGTCTTATATTGTCGTCGACTAGCGTACAGTTACCCAGGTACGTATTCGGTCCTTAAAAAAATTGAAAACATTCACCCACATAATGGAAGAGCTTTCCTAAACGTCAACTCCAGAGCAATGCCAACAGCATTTTACTGGCTGCTAATAAAATGTTTGCTAATGTCCATATCCTCGTGACAATTCTGGCACCGGTGGGTAACTCGACCAGTAGACCGGAGCTGTTCCGCAGCTGCAGCGGCGCTGGCCTTCAAACCTGTACCAACACCCGAAATTTGACCATGGCTTGAGGGGGTCTGATAGTTGTTGGCACTGACGCCACTGCCCCTCTGCTGGTCACTCGGGGCGATCCCGGATGGTGTTCCCGAAGAAAGACTATAGTACGGCTCATTGTCACCACGTCCAGCAGAACCACTACTGATACCGGTGGTGCGAGGAGCACCTTGAGTAGTTGTTGGTTCATTGCGATTCGCGGAAGTAGCATTGACCGCAATGCCTGAAGGTGTACCGCCGGGAAGTGTATTGTACTGTCCTTGAGTGTGAGCAGTCGTCGAGGGCACGTGGGTTGCAGCACTGGCCGTTGATGGTTGCCCATAGGTGCCACGATCAACTCCAGCTCGCTGCGATTCATCAGACATGCCCTCACCGCGCTGACCGATGGATGGTTCATTGTGGTGTCGTGCAAGACGAGAGGCGGTGTAGCCACCGGCAGCGCCAGCACCCGCGATTGCAGCATCGTTTCCGATATGATCCCTAGAAGCGGACTGGGGATCACGATGATCGCCGCTTGGAGAAGTCCTGGAATCTAAGTGAGTCGAATCGACCCCGGACCCGACAGGCTTCCGCGAGGCAGACGGTTCCTTGTACTTGTTATATTCATGCATGCCATAGGCAGCTACTCCGGTTGCGGCGCCAGCGCCAAGTGCGGCATCTCGGGACCTATGGTCCGCATTACCAGACTGCGGGTCGTGGTATGTACTTCCCGTAGTGCCAACAGCAGTCCTAGGATCTGCGTGAGTGGGATCAGTTCCAGATCCAATTGGTTGTGATGCAGAAGTTTCTGATCTCTTGTTGTGTTGCTCATGCTCGTGAGTACCATAGGCAGCAGCACCAGCACCAAATGCCAGTGCAGCATCTCGAGATCTATGATCTCCATGACCTGAGCGAGCAGTGTCGAGGCGGTCATCCTGGCCTACAGCAGGGGTACCATGGTGCAGAGCACTGGAATCGTCCCGCTCGTTTTGATGACATTGACGCGACCCATTCCTGTCGATGCTTGTTTGTCCAGCTCGAGGGTCTGAATCTGTAGGGTCAATTCCAGAGCCAGTGGGTTTGGAGGTAGATGATCTTGAATCATGCTGATTATGGTGGTGGGCAGCATAAGCCGCAACTGCACCAGCGGTGGCCATGCCTGCCCCATCTCGTGCAGTGTGGGAACCGGCCTTGTTACCATCATGGCCTGAGGTGGTGGGGTCCTGATTGGATGTATGAGTCGGGTTGTGACTGGAAGAGTGGTGTGCAGAGTGTACCGGCACATCACCGACGTCGAGCATCGAGCCAGTCTCATGTGTGGTTGGCTGACTGGCGGCTACCACGGATGGATTCTTGTGCCCGGCCATTGTTTGTTGCTGAGGCGTCGCAGTTGCACTGCCCAGGGCATTTGTGTCTTTGGTATTGCCAGTACTTGAATAATTAGAAGTGTGGCTACCAAGCCCATGGGCAGTCGACTCGGTCGCAGACGAACGTGGGACATGCTCGGCGGAACGTCCAAGCGTATCATTGTCATCCCGGTGACGCCCGCTCAAAGAAGAAGTATTGACAATACTTGGTGAACTGCCATGGTAGTCCCTACTCGTGACATCATTCCGTAGAGAATCGTTGGGGGATTCGCCAGATGCCAGAGGATTTCCTTCACGGCCCCCCACACTGGCCCTCTGAGTGTGAGGATGATGATGATAATCGCTCTCAGATTTTTGACCAGTATTGTAAGAACTGTGAGCAGCTTGGGTTCCCTCAATGCCACTGGTAAAATCGTTTGTCTTTGTCCCAGATCGGTCACTGCCTAGCTCACTGGCATGTATACCGCCTTGTGTCCCAGGGCCTATAGCAACGCCAGTGCCAGGGACTTGGGATGTATCTGGGCGACCGTACTGGTCTGCGGCGTAGTCAGTCTTGTCCATTTTGTCCATGTTGTTCATTCTGACTTTGGTGTAAAAGTCGTCAAGAAGAAGTAAAAAGTTATTGTTGTGGGGAAAGACGATATTGAGATGTGTATGAAAGGTTGAACAGTAACGGAAAGGACTTAAATGGTTAACATGATTTTGCGTGATGATGGAGATTCTGATTTATACTTTGGTTATGCTATGACATAGGCAAAGTTGTTGCCATGATTACATAATTACGCATACTACCTGAATTCTGTTTGTACTTTGCACTCCCAAGGCAGTACGTGGTCGCTGGTACGTAGCGGGCGGATTGGTAGTGCCCTGATTTGTTTTACGTTCTCATGTCGTCACTTGTGGTTCAGCTTCGTATGTAGATGATGGCCAACGGGCATTAGTGCTTCCAGACTATGCCTCGGGAAGAATAGAGTTGAGGGAGGATCCCTAAATTTCCAAAGTCAAATGCGTCAGCGGTAGATGCTAGCGGCTGCTTTTAGTTTGAGACCACGATCGTGAGTGACGATCAAAAGATGCACAACATCACCGAGTGGTCAAACTCAGGTTTTAGTGTCCGTATTTCCGACAAAAGTTGCAACAAGATTTGTTTGCAGGTTAGCAGCAAGCAGTACTAGCAGAGAGACCGGATTTATTTGTCAGGGTCTGGCCAGACTTTACAGTTTAGAACTTCCTGGGGTGGTGATGATCATTCATTCAAATCCCTCTAGACTGGAGTCTGTCGCCTGTCTGGCCCAGCCAACCAGCTATTAATATACATACACCTACATTGTCTGCAGCTCTGCCTTGGCAGCCATTATAGACTGCCCAGTCTTGATCTGTGAAATTTATGATTTTGCTTCTACATTTCATTGAAGGAAACCGGGGGTGCAAGAGAGAGACGATTGTGACATCCAAATACAAGAGCCAATTAATCAAGGCAAATCTCAATAACATGTACCTTTATCTACCTACGATATAACTGATGTCCAAAACATGGACCTTGTTCACAGAGACCAAAGGCTGATGATGATACGATACCTAGAAGCAGCCAAGTACGATATAGACTCACCGCCTCGGCAATCTGGAGCGCACGGGCCCATGGCAAAATAATGCCAAGATTTCGCAAGACGATCAGTTCCGCACCCAAAAAATTTCAGCCCAGTAGTGAGAAAACACAATCGCTCAGTCGGACCCATCGCAAATCAGCAGCCGAAATTTTTTTTCTCCCTAATATCAGCATCGCAACCGACGAGGAGTTCAGCTCACTGACCGGCCATTTCTCGCCTGCAATCTAAACAACCACTGTACTCATTGTATAGAATTCTGCTGGCTGGCCTCTTATCCCACATCAGTCATGGCCGAATCGTCGCTGCAGGTTCGTGCCAAAAACGTTGTGTGACCCCACCACAAGCCCGGCTCCTAGCTGACAATTGTCGCCTTTCTTTTAGGATCGCCTGCGCGATCATGCGAAAGCATTCGATGGACTCTTGTCCCTGATCCCAGCAAAGATGTATTACGGCGATGACAACTCTGTATGTAGCCATTTTCAGCATCTCTACCGCCTTCTCTCGCTCGCTCTCTCTCTCTCTCTCTCTCTCTCTCCTCCCTCCCCCCCCTCCCCAAGCTGCTGCCTTGCAGTCTTGTGTGTGTGCTGGCCACCCCGCCTCTCTATATTCGCGTTTGCCACCTGCGCTCCTGTTCCCCCTCCAGCTAAGAATGGCATATTTAATTTGACCTTGCCCTGACTCTTGCCCATTGTAGGACCAATGGAAGAAAAAGAAGCAGACCAAGGCACAGGCTGCCGAGGCGCGCCGGAACAAGCTCGACCCCGACAGCAAATTGAACCGCAGCGTCAAGGAAGTCATGGAAGAACAAGCCCAGAAGAAGCGCAAGCGGGACCAAGGCTTGGCCGACTCCTCAGATGAGTGGTCCGACGTCGATGGCATTGAGGCTGAGAAGCCCGCCGAGGGCATGAAGAAGAAGAAGCTCAAGGTGGAAGAGCCAGAGCCCGAATTGACCGAGCAGGAACGCCGAAAGGCCGAGAAGAGAGAGGCCAGGAAAGAGCGTAAAGCCGAGAGACAAGCCCTGCGAGAAGAGGAGGCTGCCTATGAGAAGAGAAACGTCAAGTCGGGCGTGAACAAGATCAAGCTGGGTCCGCGAGAGTCAAAGCCTGCTTCCGGCAAGTCAAGTGAGCCCGCCCAAAATGCGCCGACTGATGATCTGCAAGAGCTGGAGGAGGACGAAGCTGATGATATTGACGATAAGTCGGAGGACGCGGAGGATCTCGACATGGCCAGCGCGGCCGACGAGGAGGACAGTGAGGACCAGTCCGACTCTGCTTCTGCACCCCCCTCGGTGCCCGAGTCCCCCGTCTTCGATATGAACGGCACACCGATCGATTCCACCGGCCAGCCACCCAGTACATCCACATCCATCTCCTCCACGGTGCCACCGTCTGAGAAGCCCAAGCACATCAAAATCCCTAGTGACACGACTGCCCTGCGCGAACGTCTTGCTGCCAAAATCCAAGCCCTCCGTGACGCTCGCAAAGCCGATGGCCCAGATGGCAAGCCCATTCGCACTCGTCAGGAGTTGATCGAGTCGAGGAGACAGAAGCAAGCCGAGCGGAAAGCCCACAAGAAGGAGGCCAGGAAGAAGGCGTACGAGGAGGAAACTCGCAAGCGGGAGGAGGCGCTGGCGTCGGCTCGTAACTCTCCTGGCAGCATCCTTAGTCCGGCTGTTGATCTGGCAGACACCAACTTCACGTTTGGCCGAGTAGCCTTTGGTGACGGCGCACAACTTTCTCATGATCTGTCGCATGTGCTCAGCAGCGGCAAGAAGAAGGGTCCATCCGACCCCAAAACAGCCCTTCTCAAGTTCCAAAACGAGAAGAAACGACTGGAAAAGCTGGACGAAGAGAAGCGCAAGGATGTCGAGGAGAAAGAAATGTGGTTGTCAGCAAGGAAAAGAGCCGAGGGTGAGCGGATTAGAGACGATGAGAAGCTCCTCAAGAAGGCCGTAAAACGCAAGGAAATACAGAAGAGTCGAAGCGAAAAGGCCTGGAAAGAGCGAGCCGAGGGAGTGCAAAAATCCATCAAGCAGCGGCAACAGAAGCGGGAGGACAACATCAAGGCTCGCAAAGAGCAGAAGTTGCTGGGTAAGGGTGGGAATAAGAAGAAGGCCGCCGCAGCCAAGAAGAAGGGCAGAGCTGGCTTCGAAGGCTCCTTTGGTGGAAAAAGGAAATGAGCGGCTTCAAGAGTGGCTATTCTGAACCCATGGTCGACTGTGGCGCATCAGCAGTTCTGTGCCCTTTTTAAGATTTTGACTGTATATATCGATCAATCTTTTGGTATTCCCTCAGCGGGCGCAAGGGGACTGAAATTCAAGACATTTCCTGAATGATGCCACTTTGTTTCATCACTTCTCCCACCTTCAATTGATCGACTGTCTACTCACTTGGCTTGGTGTTGGCGGGTATTAGGTGAACACCGAGGCTGGTTCCATGTCATCTGTCGATTGATTGCTGGTGGTGACCAGCTACAAGTCGCAAAGTTATCGCGGCCATGAAGTGGAAAGAGGACCAGCGTAAACATTTGGATTTGCTCACCATTCCGATCCGGGAAGAAAAAAAAAAAACAGAAAAAAAGAACAGGCAGATGAGATACTTTTGTGCCGTTCGTTTGTGTCTTTCATTGATCTTCGATCCTTGTGGCCTTGGTCGCCTATCAAAGTTTCGTCATAACAAAGGCGTAGACAAAGAATTGTCCCAAGGCACAAACATTTTGTGTCCCTAGACCTTGAGGCATCGGATTGTCTAGACGATTCGCATGTATTCGACAAGCCATGAAAGTTTGCGTGCTTTTGTGTATATATATCTACACGTCGTTGCAATCTAAGTAGCAAATACCTTCTGGCTGCTAAGCAACTCAATTGCACCGAAACAATACCTATCGATCTATTTACCAACTCAATTGCACCGAAACAATATCTATCAATATATTTACAATGGCAGCCGGAGCAGAACAAGCCCTATTCACGCGTGAAGCTCTCGTAGCGATTGAGCGTGAGCTGGAACGCAACGGCCAGAATCTCACTTTACCCGCAACGCGGGGCGGTGTGCAGGAAATAATTCCCAATGAATTTCAGCATATCAAAGATAAGGATGAGGAGCCGGGCGAGAGTATCAAATTCCCTTTGATTACATTGCATGGGGAGTACGAATACAATAGATTAACGGAAAAGGGTTCCGACAATGAATATCGATGCGTTAGCATTATCCCCTCTTATCGGTCCGCTCCACTACGGACCGAAGAGGATTTATTCATGCACATAGTCAAAGAGACCATGAAGACAGAGCATAGGGAAACAGACGAGATCAAGGACCTCAAAGAATGCCTCCTGAGGCATCCCGAGGTCATGACTCGGATAAGGAAGATTGTGTGTTTTGATCTGACGCCACTGGATCCAAGAGATCATGACGAGCTCGCCGAGAGGAATATATCAGAAGAGAGTCTGTCAGAACTTGATGAGGAAGACCGCGACTCACTCATGATAACTAGATCTATGGAGCAGTACGTGGCCGTTCATGATCTTGCCTGGTTTATTCAGCAGAACTTTGGTCCGAAGTATGAACGACCAGAGGTTTACATCCAGAACCCGCTCTATTCCTCACTGGATAGGAAGCTTCTTGCAAAATCGTTACGCTTCAAGGACGTTGGTGGATTCGGCGCCAAGGGGTTTCTTTTGGTCGACGAGGACACCATGGTAATATCAAGCGACGACGAAGACTGCGTTCGGGAAGTTGTCCTCGATGTATCCAGGCCTGCCTGTCTTTGGGTCCGTGAGTCCTCTGATTTGCCAAAGCGGACGCGGCAAATCGTAGATGCTGACTACATTGAGAGTCACCGCAAGCCAGGATACAGGACGGGATTGACGTTTCCAGGGAACCGTGTCTATTTCAGGAGGTCTGGAGGTCCAGAAGATGCCGCCGAGGAAACTCTCAAGTTGAATACGGATTATGTCGAGCCGGACCCTTACCATATGCCCGGGTTTTCTCCAATTTCCCGAAGGCCCTCACCGGATTTCCCACCTGCAGGGGAGCATGAATAAAGGTCGAGGAAATTCATGAGTACAAGTACGTAGATGTGTGCAGGAACTCTCAAGTTCCCCAGGTTCTATCGGCATGTAGGCGGACATGAGCAGCGACAATACATTAACATTACCCTTTTGCACAATACAAGGACGTAAGTAGAGAGAGAATGATTCATGTCCGTGGTTCTTTTAGTATGATGGTTGATCAGTGACAACCTACCTTGACCTATAAGTGATTCGCGCAACAAGATTGGCGTATATGATGGTGCCATGTAAAAAAGATATGATAAGATTTGCTGTCAATTCGTGACCTATCTAGTGGGTATGGGTCGGGTCAATCCACTTCACCGTGGTCGGCTTCTCTACAGGCTCCAGGTCGGGCAGGTTTACGGCGACAGCCTCGGAGTCACTACGCATGAGCACGCACTCCAACTTCTCGTCGGCACTGGCGTTGATTTCCTGGTGCGGCACGTAGGGCGGCACGTAGATGAAGTCGCCAGGGCCGGCCTCGGCCGTGAACTCGAGCTTCTCGCCCCAGCGCATCCGCGCGCGACCCTTGACCACGTAGATGACGCTCTCGAGGTGACCGTGGTGATGCGCGCCCGTCTTGGCGTCGGCGTGGATGTGGACTGTCCCCGCCCAGATCTTTTTGGCCCCTACACGGGCAAAGTTGATGGCGGCAGCACGGTCCACTGCGTTGCGACGAGGTCCGGCGTTAGTTAAAAATGTCGTCCAATGTAATGTGTATACACTCTCAACGGCAAAGGGCTAATACACATGAGGAAGAACATATAGAAGGATGCTTACTGCCCGGCGTTGAATGCGCATTTCCTGTGTTGTGGTCCAACTGGTCGCCGGGAATGACACGGACACCCTCGGTCTTCCACCCGTCCGCGGGCGGGGGTGGAATGTCATCATGAGCGTGCTCGTGTGTATGGCATTCAGACATGATGGCGATGATGAATCTGGTGCGGTCTGAATGTGTAGAATAGAAGATGAATATGTCAAGGGTTGGTGTTGAACAAGACAATTGCAGAAGGGGGGTTTTCTCCTAGCCTGTGTTTCTCAATTGGAAAATGGAGTAAAATTAATGGACCGAGGATGGACAAAAAGAATACTACCAACAACAAGTACGTACAAGCCAAAATTTGGAGTATGCATGAATGCATCAAATGCCCACAGCAAGACGCCGGCGTCTTATACCTGCTTGGATCCCGGCCGACGCCGCCGCCGCCTAGGAGGTAGAGGTACTATCTATCCGCATCCGAAGGTCCTGAGCACCAGCAGCATAGCGGGGCCCTCATCGCACGTAATCCGTCGTCGGGTTGGCGTGATACCAGACGAGATTGCACCAAAAACAAATATCATTAGAATTTATGGACAAGGTGTAGTCGCATATAGCCTGCTATCTATGTAGGTACCTAATTTTATGGGATTAATTATTTGTATCAGGAATCGAGTTCATATCAACTTCTTTTTCCCTTGTGCTAATTAATAGGCGACAAGCTGACACTAAAACAACCCCCCCTCGAACAACTGCTCTTCCAGGCCCGAGTTGAGAGACTGGCTCATCAATATTGTCTAAAGTTTTGGAATGAAGCATTGTATCTTGCCGTCTCGGGTGCGTTACCGTAGCGATTGCCATCGTAACCTGCTGTCGTCCCGGAATAATACGACACTTGATCAGTGCCCGAGGAACCTAAAGTAGAATAAGGCGAATTTGGAGAGGGAGCCTGGGTGTAATGAGAACCATGCTGCTGCTGCTGCTGCTGCTGCTGCTGAACAAATAGATGCTCGTGAGGTGTCGTCGAATGGTCGGCCGCCAGTTCGCACGTCACTGGGCCTTCATTAGCTGGAAGCTCTGATTTGAAGTCATTACGAGCCCCTGCCGCCAACTCCTGGGGCCAAGGCTTGGGCGATAGTTGTGTTGTCTCGCCCGCTTGATATGATGGATAGGCATACTGTCGGTTGGATAGATCGGGCTGGTGCTGCATGGCCAGATTCTCATCTTGGTTGGCCTTGGCCTGTCTCTTCCGCCGTCGAAAGAGGAGAAAAAGTAACATGGTCGCAACAAAGAGAAGTGCAGCTCCGGCAGCGCCGACACCGATTCCTGCCTTGGCTCCGGTCGAGAGTCCTTCGGAACTGGCAGCAGTCGGCGGTACCGTCGTACTGGTTGGTGTCGACTGAGTGGCTGTTCCCGTTGGAGATGTCGCCAACGGCCGCGTCTGAATAGATGTGATTGTCACTTGCGTGCCTGACACCTCGGTTGCTATGGTTGTAGGGTTATACACGGCGGTAGGCTCGAATCCGCTGGTCCATGCGATCGATGAGCCGGTACTGTTTGGCAGACTGGCATATGCTGGCAACGCAGTATTGCCCTCGAACAGAATTGTGCTGCAGTAGGGGTCACAACTCTGGTTCGGCAGCCTCTCGAGCTCTGTGGAGTTTTCAGATGTCTCGCACCCGCCCCATTTCGTGTCATTGCTTCCCGTGCCTATCTGGCATTGATGTATAGCTACCCACTCCTGTTGATTGAACTGTGGCGACTTCCAGGGACACGCCGGATCGTTGAACCCGGCATCTGTACATCCGGCCAGATACGTGTTGCCGGCTTTGCTACCATATCAGTAATGTTCAAGACACCAAAGACGGTCGGCCGGCGGGGTCAACATACTTTCCGGATCGTAGCATGCATTGGCCTTGTCAAAGCTCAGGCAAAAGTCGCCGGTATGACAGCAAGGCCAATGACCCAGTGCGACATTGCCGCAAGGGATGAAGCTGCCTTTAGTCTCCGTGTTCTGGGTAAAGTAGCAAGTGCCATTTGACACGTTTGGATCCATGGCAGAAGTTATGATATTGAATCGAAGAGTGGAGATCTAAGTGTATAGCAATCGACATCTCCTTCTTCCAGTTCCCACCGTTCGGTAAAGAAAATAAAATTGTAGTCCGGCCGTCCAAACAAGAAGGTCGAGGCTCGCTCTCTCTATCTCTCTTTCACTTTCGCTTTCTCCCCCTCTTTTCGCTCCCTCTGATCCGCAGGGAACCCATCAGCAACGGCCAACAGCATATACGCGCGCCCGTTCGTTGTACAGATTGGCTGGATTCCGCTCAATCTCACCATGTAGAAAGGCAGCATCGCCGGTAAAAGTACCCGCTGTGAGATCTCATAGGCTACGGGTCTGCGAGCCCCCTGGTGATCTTTCATGGCCCGGTCCTGATTTTCCGTAAGCATGCATATCAGCTGCAAGGGTCATCTCAGCTGTTTTAGATTGGTGCTACCTGAAGTTATATCAACCGTTGGCGGCGCTGCATCAAGACAACGAGTTCGGTGCACAGATACCAGTAGTGACCGGGACCTTAATTTCGCCTCGTTGTTTTCTTCCCACGTTTGTTTTCTTGAGATATTCAATATCTTGACAGTTAAAAAATTTTTATGCAGAGTGTATCCTATTCATCTTTAAATGCGCAATGCTTGTGAATAAGCTGACGCCGGCAATTGACTCACCGATCAACCACCGCCAAGGCATTCGGGGCGTAGCCCCAGTCTCCAATCACATTGATTTCAGATAGGATGTCGACCGCGACTAAAAAGTCAACCGCATAAATGACATGCACGGCCTGGAGCGATGGTTGAGCGCCAAGGTAGTTTTGCTGATTTGCCTATAGGCTTGTTTTTCTTCTTCTTTTCGTCTCACCCCTGTTCCTTTCCCCCAGGGTCTTCTAGTCTTCATTCTCTGCTCCCGACTAGCATTCGGAGTGAATCTTAGCCCGTAGATTCTTGGATCCCAAATAGGTTGGCGTTGGCTAGTTTTGCAATTACTCGAAGAGAAAAGAAAGTACGGCAATGCAAAATCAAACGAGGGGGTCTGATCAATCTCCGAGTTGAGCAATCATCACCTTGGTCTTTGCTGGCAAATCTCAGATCGAAATATCAATCGTGCGTCTGAATAAGTGGCGCAGGGTCAAAGGCTATGCCTGTCACTCACATTTCTAGTTGTGTGCGTGATACTGAGTGTTCCCCGAATGCAGCATAATCTGTACATAGGTAGGTAGTAGATATGTACCTACCCGGGTATGTCCTACTTTGTACATGAAACGAGACTTAGTTGAATAATACAAACTTTTCCTGCGTGTAATCAATTAGATGTTGAAAAGAATTAAATCCAATACGGCGACCCGTATGTAAAGTATCTTGAGTTATGGACTACTCAAATAGTATGTATATAAGTTGTTGCATTCTAACACACAAGTCATATACTAGTAGGAGTAACTACCTAACCTAGTAGGTTAGGTACCTAAGGTTAGGTAACTTGTGGCTCCACCTGTTGTGGCTGATGATGATGATGATTATGAGGTCATTGACGAGCAAGCGCGCAACACAGCTTCCACAAGTTTGGAACAATTGCACAAGCAACTAGTAAACTTCTATATTCTTTGCAATGTCATCAGCAGAGTGTTAAGAAGTCACACTTGTCCCAGATCAATGTCTTGTTACAATTTAGTATAACTTGATGAAATCATTTCTCAATTGCCCGACCGTCTGACAGATTGCAGCCCCCAAGGATAGGTAAACCTAGTAGCTATCATAATGGCAGGCGATGGGAGCCGGCCCCGAGGCCTTCGCTGGCGCTCCAGTACCGTCTTCATCATTTCCACTGTTGCACTCGGCCTCTTTACAGATCTTTTCCTCTACGGCCTTGTCGTGCCGGTGCTCCCCTTTATGCTTTCCGATCGTCTCTCTATACCGGAAAATGAGATTCAATCCTATGTTTCCGGACTGCTAGCCGTGTACGCTGGAGTGCAGCTCCTGTGTTCCGTCCCCGTCGGCTGGATTGCCGATCGCGCCCCGTCGAGACAGCTGCCGTTTCTGTGCGGGCTCGTGGCCTTGCTCGCCGGCACAGTCATGCTTGCTCTAGGACGGAGCATTGCCGTACTGATTCTTGCGAGGGCACTGCAAGGTATGAGTGCCACGGTGGTCTGGACTATTGGTCTCGCCATGGTGCTTGACACTGTGGGCACGGAAAACCTCGGCAAGACCATGGGCGTGGTAAGCCTATAAAGATTCATGTTTCAACAAGAGAAGAGAAAAGACTCACTCACACTCCCATGACAGATATTCTCGACCATTTCCGTTGGTGAGCTGGTGGCTCCCGTCCTCGGCGGCGTCTTGTACGACAAGACAGGTTATGGTGGCGTGTTTGGGCTCGCTGTCGGTATCATCGGCATTGACTTTGTAATGAGGTTGTTTCTCATTGAGAAAAAGACGGCAGCAAAGTACGACAACTCACTTCTTGCAAACGGCGCAGTCAATGCCCGCGAGCATGACCACGGGCATGGCACGAATGGCGACGATGACATAGGCCCAGGCGAACAAGATGCACTGCTTCCTGGCAAGGTGGACGAAGCTTACAAGATCAAGCACGAACCGAGCGAGTTGGTGCGATCCATTCCCATTCTCTATTGCCTGCGTAACCCCCGGCTGGTCATGGCGTTGGTACTGTCCTTGGTCCAAGCAACATTACTTGCTGTCTTTGATGCAACGGTCCCTACCGAGGCGCAAACACTATTCGGCTTCAACTCGCTGAAAGCAGGCCTGCTATTCATTGCGCTCGACATTCCTTATCTGGTTCTGGGCCCTATCGCCGGATGGGCAGTGGACAAGTATGGCACGAAACCTGCCGCAGTCTTTGGATTCGCCTGGCTCGTTCCTATGCTCGTCTTGTTGCGCCTCCCGACAGAGGGCCTGGAGAGCGGCAGGACCAACATTATCATCTACTGTGCAATGTTGGCATTGAACGGTGTTGGCCTGGCAGTCATAGGTTCGCCCAGCTTTGTCGAGGCCAGCGAGGTGGTTCAGAAGTACGACAAGGCAAATCCAGAGTTCTTTGGCGCCAATGGCCCTTATGCGCAGCTGTACGGGTTCAGCTCCATGTTCTTCTGCGCGGGACTCACGTTGGGGCCAATCGTCGGCGGTGCACTCAAGGATTCAATCGGCTACGGGAATGCAAATGCCGTGTTCGCGGCAGTATCGGCAATTGCAGCCGTGCTTTCATACCTTGTTATTGGCGGAAAGCCAAAGATGCTGCTAAGACGTTGAAAGAACACATTGGCTGATGTGTGTGTCGAGTTGAATCCCGCCTTAGGCATTTGACCGAAACCTACCCATACTTAAACGCGTCCTATTGGCAATACTTCTTCCAGACTCGATCTCAAGTGCGAAGACGAATACGACAGCTGCCATGTCGCTTGCTGCTGTTCGCCACTGGCCTTCCCAGCCGCCAGTCGCTTGGTGCATATAGGCATTGACGTCCATTTGAGAGTTACTCGGTTCTAGTGAACAGTCGTCCCAGCACTCAACCCAGGGTCCAGACGGGTGACGCATCAGAGGACGTCTCAGCTGTTTGTAGAGCTAGGATCGTGGCGTCTGGGTATGAGAGATGTTAGTGGAAGTCGTCACTCTATCGACTAAATCTAGACGAGAGAAGGGACAATGGGGGAGGAGATTCTGTCGTCTGATGAGTGAATGAGCAGTATGAAACAGAGAGGAACACTGGATGAGGGGTTCCTTCTTTGCGTAGATTGTCTAACACGCACAAGTGTCTGCCACGGACCGTCCCTTCTTCGTGACCAATCCCAATGACATCACTGACTGTAGCAGCGGATTGATGTGCATCGTTGTTTTGTATTCGATGGTCCCTTTGTTCCCATTCTTCCTCCTCTTCTTCATCATCGTCATCATCAACTATCGCTCTTGATTATTGTTACTGTGTTTTGACACCTCTCGGTGCCCACTGTTAGAAACACGCTGCTTTCTTCCCCCCCGTCTCAGATCCTTCACGATTATCAACATCCCGTATCAAAAATAATTATTCCATCCACCAACGACAACGACAGTTGCATCGCCACCATGGTAGCTTACGCCAACCTCCTGGTATTGTTGGTTTCTGGGGTCGCTGTGACTGCAAACCCGCTTCTTTCCAAACGTCCACTCGGGGCAAATCAGAGTGTAAAACACCCAATGAGTAGTCGTCGGACGTGTGTTTCCTCTCAAATGCCATGTATACTGGTTTTGACACGTGCTGATTCTATCTACAGTTCTGAGAGGGCCGCCCTCGTACCAAATGGTGGTCTGCTGCCCGAGACCTCTCTATATATCGCATACAAATACTGACGTTTAATAGAAATCATCAGCGTCTTGTCGAGCGTCTTTCCTCAGCCCCCGCCATGGATCCATAGCGTCTGGACCAATGTACAAGAACCTACCCTGAATTTGAATGGATGCATGTCCTCAGGAGCTTTGCAAGCAAACACAACGCTGAGTGACCCGAATGTGCCTTCTCGCAACGATCCAAAATGGACCGAGGTATTCCGATTCGAGGCCACGGGTCTCATTCAGACCTCAGTGTCCGGTGATGTTTGCTTTGACATCCAGCTTTCAAACCTGCGCGAAGAGGCTCCTCCGCCCATGGCACCTCGCAGGGATTAATTCTCAGGGACCTGGAAGAGACGAAGTATTTGGCGGAAACAGACATGAAATTGGGCCCAGCTGGTAAGCTGTTCCCTGCACATGTGGCTCCTTCCTGTCCCGAGCTGTGCTGATATAACTATCCTAGCGGCAAAATTCATGTGATGTTATCAGTCCGAGGAGCACACAGGATTGGCAATAAAATCCCCGCGTGGTGAATCATATCGATGCCCACGTTTATCGACATCCATGGGCTACCACACCATGACCGGAGAACCCTGGCCGCTCAGAGATTAGTCTAATGAGGCTGACTTGTAGCGCCAATCCTACAAGCCACCATTCTACCTACAATACCTGGCTGGTCTGCATGGGTATCTGCATAGGCTTTCCGGAGCTGGCATAGAGCCACACGCTTGCGCTTGTGTTTGGGATTTTCCTAGATAAACAGAGATAGACAATATTGATTTCATTCTCTAAAATCATCTTGTCGAGTCGTGTGATTTATAATGAACCCTCTCGAGTAAGTTGTCCAATGTCCTCGGTGTGCGCTGCTGCTTAATGGTGGTGCGGATAGTCCAAGTATAGAGTTTCGGCGCCCCGTGTCTAGACCTGCTAGCATGGCTGCTACTGGTCTTGTGGCTGCCCGCGGCATTGTTATCGATCTCGGGAATCGACTGTGAACAGGGACGGAACATTCCAAAACTGAAGGATATCGCTGAAGATCCGGGATCACCCAACCGAGCGGCAAGGATTTATTAGAATTATGACAAGCATCAGACCACGTTTTCTGCCCTTCCAGGCGGTGCCCGAATGTTGTCGACCGAGTCGAGCCCTGCATGCCACCACCCGTAGGATATTCAAACAATGGCGATCTTTGCTCCTAGCAACTCCATGAGAATCCACTGTGTAGAGTGGACAAGGTGATGCAACGGACCATTTGTGACTCTGTTGCAAGTATATAGGACTTGATCTCTCAAGAGATCCTTCTGGCAGGTGGAGCAAACAAGAGCGATTCCGACAACGCCGGGCAGCCCCGGAAAGTTATATTGACCTCGCCAGACACGAACAATTTCGGCCGCACAATCTCTAGAGACAGGCACACCCGAAAGACTAGAGTATCGGTTTAATTCCTTCTTTCTGTACATGGGAGACCTACCTAGGCTCGGGCCCTGACCCTGAAGGGTCATCTTTTCGAGGGAGTAGTAACGCGGTGGTGAGTGCAAAACAAAATGAGACGGCTCAACCCCTAATAATCGCTTGCAGGAAGGGCATTTTCATCTGTACATAGCTTCCCCGTAATGAGCCTACTCCAAAAGTGCTACGTATCGACCTACTGACGCAAGGTTTCCGGGTGGCTTTCCGACAGGAACGCGTCGCTTTGGCGTGGCCCCCCTACAAGTTAGTAGGTCTATCTGCTTGTCTGGTGTGGGCAAGTGGTTGCAGGCTGTATACGTAGTTGTTTGACGGTGCTGCGACTAACGATACTGCGCCAAACTGTACCGGGAAGAGCCACAACGGGATAAATGGTATACACGATCGATCGAAGCGGAATATCCACGTCTCTGCACCACGCGTTCTTCTCTCCGTCTCTGAAAACATCGCTCAACACTAAGCGTGTGCTGGTTTGGCCAGTGGCAAAGGCCAATCGTTGGGCAACTTGGCAAATCAAGGATCCCGGCACGAGTCATTTGCCCTGGTCGATTTCCAGGCCCAAAGATATCAATGGCTACTTGGAGTTTGCGCCGGCGCGCAGACTACGGATCACTACGCATGCAAATAGGTTACTTACGAAGGTTTGCAGGCCAGGAAAAAAAAAAGCTCCACAACGGCGGCTGACTTTCGGATATCCTACATAGTATGGTGTATGGCGGGATCAGTGGGGGGAAGGTTTTCCGTGATTGCGCCAATACCAGCGAGCGAGCGACTTCGAGACGGTCGCCATTTTGGTTAGCTGACAACTTGGACCAGTTCCCGATAACCGATGATGGCAGTTCTCAACGGTGATCGTCGCCAAAACGGAAGAACAATTAAGCCCGCAACTGCTAGTGTAATGTGGTTAAATCAGAGCAGAGAGGGAGAGGCTTTGCATCCATGACGCACTACATTATTATGGCTTTGTACTACATTAAACTCATTGCACTGGCCTTCAGTAAATGTCCTAACTAAGATGTACGAGAGAGAAATATATACATGAGTAGCAAGACATTGAACATGGCTATACACAAGCCTTGGGCCACCCCACCCCTGACTTGTCCCGCAGCCGAAGCAGGTCTGGCCTGGGTATATGGGGGTGGTATACTAACCGAATCGCGGCCCGGGTGCCTCAGCCTTTGACCGGGGGAAAAGAGGAAAGTAAGGCCGAGCCTATTGCCAGCACAACTCCTAGACCTCTCTTGGCAGATCTACTTACCAGGAGTTGGGATCGGGAGGCTTAACGATATGCATGCATGCATGGCAGAGAGACCCTGGTGCATGTCAGTCCACGACGCCGTGTCGGTGGCACACTTGTCGTCAAACCTTATGAGTTGCGACCCCAGAATACTGGAATAGGAGAGATCATCGAGCGGTCCACCATGCTCCGCTTGTCTGCCCTGTCTCGATAAACCAATTGTACTTATGCGCCTTCATGGAGACTTGAAACTTTTTTTTTCTCTCTTTCCTCTTTTGCTCTGCTTTCCTCTCTTGTTGTCTGCAACACAAGTTGCCATCTTGCTGAGGCAGCCGTTGAATCCAGTGTCCCGGACACGCAGCAGCCATGTCAGCCTTAGCAGCGGAGTCTGTAAGTAACTCATTTGTCACTTCTTACCTGATGGTGCTATGACATGGACAACCTTATTTGGAGAATACTACTCAAAACAGTACTTGCTAACACACGTTGCTCCAGTGGACTTGGTACGCGATATCATGGGTAGTCGTGATTGCAAGAACGTAAGAAAACATCTCCTCATGGACTGGCTAGTGTGGCTATTGAGCCATTTCCCAGTACAGTGATGAGGCATAAAGAACTAACTCTTATTGTGTTTAGGATATCCCGAAGGCTCCTTCATGGATCCTTTAAAAAGGTCCAGGCCGATGATATCCTTATGCTCGTGGCTATGGTATGAGAAACACTTGCCTTGGTCGTATCTAGTGATGGGATCGCTAACACGCAACACCACTTAGGTTACCGATACTGTACTCATCGTGTGCATGAACATCTTGGCCAAGACTAATACGAATCTGATCGACCCTGCTCATCCAGCAGACCTCACACCTCAGGATATTTCCGAGCGTACATATGGCTCGAAATTGGTTCTAGTCGTGGAGCAGATGCAGATTGTTACCGTGTGGCTGGTCAAGTGCTGTCTCTTGATCATGTATGCACGATTGACGTAAGTTCAATGACCTTGGCTGCCGCCGCATCAGTCCATGTTAGAGTACATTGTTGACGGACGTCTTTTGGCAGCATGAGTTTGAAACAAAACATTGCCGTCAAGTTCGTAGCAGCTTATGTTGCTTTTGGGTTCGTGTTGATGGAGGTTCTCTACTTGGCAGTTTGGTGTCGGCCTTTTACAGAATACTGGGCAGTTCCAACGGACAACAGTAAGTCTAGTGCACAGTTGGCGATGGCCTCGTCTGTATACTAACTGAGACATCCTCTAGTTCAATGCTCGGCCGCCACAAACCATTTGATCACCAATGCTGTGTTGAATATCACATCCGACGTCATGATTATCTGCATTCCGATGCCGGTCTTCCTCGCAGTTAAGCTTCCAGTGAAGAGGAAGGCCATCCTTGTCGGTGTTTTTGCATTGGGCGTTTTCACAGTACGTTCAACCTCTTTCGGAATCCCCTTACTATTCAACTGACACGATGTTAGATTCTCTCTGCCATTCTGAACAAGTATTACAGCTTCAACCAGCCTTTTGGCGACCAGTGGACCTTTTGGTACATCCGCGAGTCGTCGACGGCTATCATCACGGCCAATTTGCCATTTACATGGACTCTACTACAGAATACCTTCAACCTCAAGTCCTTTAATGGCAAGTCATCAGGTGCCCGCACTAGCGAAGCGCAATCTCGGTTCCGATCAGGCTACGGAAGGGGGACGAATCATCTCACGACAATTACCAGAGGTAACCCTGGTATCGAGCTTGGCTCTTGCAACAGCCAGGAGCAGATCAACGATGCTTTCGGCACACAGCTGAAGATATACCAGCAGACAGAGGTACACGTCAGCACCCACGATGTAGAAAAGGGAGCCTTGGAAACAACAAATGCAGTATCACCGGGCGTCTATCCCGGTGGTGCTTCCGACTCTGACACATCATCACATGAGTCGGAGGTCGGAGTAGTGTCAGGTCGTCCGAGGCCTTGAGTGTGAAGGAGAAAGAAAAAGAAAATAAAGTAGAAAAGCTAATCAGCACAATTTAATCCTTTTTGTCAAAGAAAAAAAGAAACCAATACCACCACGCGACGCTGCCCCCATTTACAGAATATCTGATATATAAACGACCGAATTTAATCAGACTATGTCACACTATTAAACAAAAGGCAGTGTGGGGAGGCAGCCGTTATGCTACAACATCGCCCGCCATATTCGTCGCCATCAGACTGCTCTCGACATGTGAGGCAGTTTCTTATTTTCATTTCCCTCCAAACGCCACTTATTCGACGCAGGAACAATGGATTAACTATCGCTACATGGGTGCTACGCTCAAGTGATGTCTTGATTCGCAGAAAGAATGTCGCAATCTTTGTCTTTCAGGAGAACGCTCTGACGAGCAGCCAGACATTGACAAAGAGAAGTGTCCGATTCTGATATTGATACCTCTTTCAAGGGGACCAGATATAGATACCTTTGTCTCTGCTCGTAGAAAAGTCGAGGCTTTGCGGGAGCTTGATCTTAAGATTCTTCCCTGGCTCATCAAATTCATCGAAAAGGGACTTATACGCTGTTGTCATTGCAACTCTATTCGAACCAAACCAAAAGCCACAATATTTAAGATGGCCTGGAAATTGATCACGGCATTGCTGCTCGTCCCGAATGTCCTGGCAGTCCCAGCACCCGATGGCTCTCTCTGTGTCAAGACTGTGCCTGAGAATTGTACCTTGACGTTTATTGGAGACATTGGCAGTGCAAAAACCTGTAACGTCTCCCCGCCCCATCCTTCCTCCTCCTTCTGTATCCAAGATTTGGTTGATGGTTTTTTTTTTCTTGGCCCAAATGTATGACTGACACTACGAGTTAGACGGCCAGCAGAAATCCTGGTGGAGAATTGCGCAAATCTATGACAACACTTGCAAGCTTATTGGCAGCCGAGAGAGACGGGAGCCCACCTTCGAGGCTCTGACTGGGATCGTACCCTTTTCCATTGACAGCGCTCTACGCTGGACGACGGATGTGAAGCGCCTCAACTTCTATGGCGACTACAACTCGATCAGCTTCCGGTACGGTGCTTACAGCTACGACGGTGCCTTTGACTGCCTGCTGATCGGCGATTATCTGAGCGACAAGGCAGGAGCCAAGAACAATGTCTGCAGACATCAGTTCCCATGCAAATAGGATAACCTTCAGATCAAAGTCTCGACGTTTCGAATCATGCCTATGACATGGTCCAGCACGATGTCGGAAAACAACCATCGGGGGAGTGCGTAAAATGTAGGGCAAGTTGATTGAGTAGACGAGGAAACAAAGATTAGTACCGAAAAAATAATGAGACAAACTCTTTCCTCAATTGCTGATTCGATTCATCTGTCTGTGAAGAGTTGCATGAAGTTCTACTACGAGACTTTTTCTCTCTGAATGAACTCGCCAAATGCACCTCACGATGTTGAACATGACGAAAGACACGACAATAATAATAAGGAGATTAAAAAAATATCAGGATACTTGGTTTGGCAATCTGAGGTTGAAGCCCATTATTTATTACTGCTCTTTCCTCGTTTGGGGAAAATAGATGATACGTTCCTAGTAATGCTTCAAACTGTGTCTGGACCGCGGGTTTGCAAACACTGTGACAAGGATGCAAACATAATCCATGAATTGCTTTGCAATTTGCAAAGATCTCCAAAGTGCAAGCAAGAAAGAGTGCGGCATAGTGACACAAAATGCCGATATAGAGAGAGCATGAAATCCATAGTCAATCGCTGAAAGGCACGATCAGAGAGCACCGACAACCCTTGTGGCTTTTCGTGCACCCTGCGGAGAAATTGTCGATTTAGAAGGACTCGGCAGCCTCATCCTCCTCACCATCTCCCTCTCCCTCTTGGTCGACTTCCTCCTCGACGGCCTTGGCCTTCTTCGGGGCGGCGCGCTTCTTGGCCGCAGTAGGAGCTTTGGCCTGATCGTTCTGAGCCTTCTTGGGAGCACGGCGCTTCTTAGCGGGGACTGGAGAGGCAATGACGGCCTCTTCCTCGTCCTCATTGCCGGATCCCTTCAGGGCAGAGTCCTCCTCAGCATCCTGGGCCTTCTTAGTGGCACGAGGCTTCTTGGAGGTTGCAGCAGGGGCCTCATCAGCCTTTGTCTTGCGCTTGCGGGCACTCTGTTGATGGCAGTCAGTAAACATTTTGATATGCGCAGGCTTGGGGAACATCCCATGGGTGAAATGGACGCGACGACAGACGAAGTAGCGACCAGACGGAGTAGTGATCAGACGACGTTGCGTTTGAGAAGAAGAAGAGAACGAGATTAATTTTTGATTACTCACCTGAACGGGAATGTCGAGGCCATCCTCGCCAGCCATCTCGAGGATGCGCTTCTTGAGAGGGTTCCAGTTGGATCGGGCACTGTTGGCGTTGGCGAAACCGCTGTACTTGATGAACTTCTCAAAGTCCATCTGTGGCACAGGAAGAGAGTGTTAGAGTTGTACTGTAATTTTGGGATAGACATTGAGAGACCAGTGATGGGCGCTCCAGGATAACGCTGGTTGAGCAGATACTGGCAGGACTCGTCAAGCAACAGCCTGCGCGAGCCGCGCGTTCTCTCTTTCTTCTCGGTCCACGCTGTGACAGATGAAAAGCCAAACATACCTTGTGCTCCTCCTGGGAAACAAATGCAGCAACCAGAATCTCAGTCTCTCGTGGAGTGAGAACAGAAGGCTTGTCGTTCTTGGCAGCCATATTGACGTGATGACTGGTGCTGATCGGAAAGGCTGAAGGTTCAAAAGACTTGGATGGGTTGGATGCTATCGAGACCCAGAGAAGGAATGATGGATTAAAGATGGTTGTTTTTATTATTGAAGGAAAGAAAGCTTCAACGTCCAAAGAAATTGAGAGGCGAGTTTGGGATGGGGAATCACCTAGGTAGTGGTTGAGAAGTAAGTGAGTGTTGGCGCGCTTTTTTGGGCAACAACAGCTGGTTTTTCTTCCAAAACTAGTCGCACAACAACGGCGAGTGATTGAGTGGGCGAAACAATCACTGCTCATTCGTTCTTTTCATCATTGTTGTTGTCAAAATTGCTCTTAAATCGTCCACAGATATTCTCCGTTTGTCATTCAGTGTTTCATATCATTACTGGAAACTGCGTCAACTCTATCGCGCGCGCACGTGAGAAAATTAACTCGGGCCAGGGAATCGATGCCATGATTTTCTTTTTCTTTTTCTTTTTTTTTTTGGGGGGGGAGGGGGGCAATTGGTACAATGTCCAACGATTGGGATGCATCATAGCCAACATGTTTGTAGCAAGGAGCTCTTAAGTAATATCTGCGATGTACTTGACGAGCCGAGTATCTGGTAACAATGATTCCACGCATGTGCCTGTGGGCATCTTGTGTCTCGCGAGCAGATGCTGGCTGAATAACGATGGAAGAAAGTGCTCAGATTTGATCGCCGTCACCTTGTCCAGTTTTCCATTTGGCGTTGTGACTGGCCGAGAGCTTTAGTCTTCTCACAAGTATCTAGAGGCTTGATGATGGCTTCACGCAGAATCACAATTCAGGTTGAGCATTGGCGGATGCCTTGCAACTGTCCAATTCATTTTATGCATGGCCGGTGATTCACTATGCTAGGTTAGAGTATTCCAAGTCAGTGTATAAATTATCCCGGGCCCAAATTGGTTCGGCAGGTTGTTGCTTTTCGCTTCGCCTTGTTACATAGATTACTACTTGGTATTTATCTTTATTGGGGCAATGGAACGTTGAGCGCAGGAATTGCAACCCCATTGATTGGACTGTGGATTTTTCCGTCACTGATCTTTCAACATGTGCATTAGACTCGGAGTCAAAACACGAACTGCTCGCAGCCTTCAGTTGGGGCTACCCCAATTCGAGCCATAATCACTTATCGTAAGTAGCACTACGCGCTCCAATAGCAATTTGGCCTTGATGCTCGCCGCCACGACACATATATAACACGCACAGTGATCGGCATGGGACTACTATTTAAATCACAGGGCGTGGCATCTGGCCCTGCCTGTCCGATTGACTTGGCTTGCTCCTTGTGCATTTGACTTGGTCTATGTTTTGAGCGCGACAACGTTGTTCAGTCATGCCATCGCAAGTGCGCCTCGGAACCCTATGCCTTCTTGGCATCATATCCCCCATCATCCTTGCAGACGACCTCGGTCTAGATAGTGGATATGTCTCCTTCAACACGGCCAATCTTCATGCAAAAATAGTGGTTGAGTCGCAGGTTCTGGTATCATTGACTCCCGCCAACGACGACTTTGATTTCCTCCCCTTTGACTACCTGAGCCGAAGGGCATCAAATGGACAGTACCATTGGGGTGATATCACGTACCGCTATCGTGAGCAAGGCAGCAGCGCCGCATGGCAGGACGGAGATTCTGCCGCCAGTCGGCAGCCCGTCACCGCCATCACCAATGTCACTTCGCAATTGGCACCGACACTGCCCACAGGGCCACTGAATATTACTCGGCAATGGATCGACGTGGACGGAGACTTGGGCCTACAGTTCACTCTGCAAAACTCGGGTTCCGTGTCTCTGGAGCTCGGCGGACTTGGGTTCCCGGCCGAGTTCAACAGCATATTCACCGGTCGTGACGCCAGTACCATGTTGGCGGAATGCTCTCTGTCTGATCCCTACATTGGCCTCGACGCTGGTTACATACGTGTAACGCCAACCTCTGGCACTGGTGCAGCTCTAGTGGTTACGCCGCTTCAGAACACTCCCTTGGAAGCGTATCGCAATCTCAATGAGCCTTACTTCGACGACACAGCTTATGGCAGTCAAACATTCGAAGGTTTCTACGAGTGGCAGGTCTATTCGACCGCTTGGGCCGAGAATGAGTGGGCGGCAGTCGAACCCTGGAACCCAGCATCGTCCGCCACCCTCGAACCTGGCGCCGAGCTGCAGTTTGGCCTACGCTTTTCTGTAGCCCAAGATGGAGCCAGAGGAATCGCCCAAACTGTGGAAAACACGGGAACTCCAGTCGCAAGAAGCGTACCAGGATATATCCTACCTACGGATTTGACGGCGCAACTACTCTTGAAGCACAGCTCTGGTTTGCAGACGATAGAAGCCGAACCGGCTGGTTCCCTGGTGCTGACTCAACTGTCCGAGGGACTATACTCCGTTACACCTTCTAGCTCAACATGGGGTCGTTCGCGACTGACAATCACGTATGCTGATGGTCTTGTTCAGACTGTCCATTACTACTTGGTCAAGTCTGGAACAGAAGCAATCAGCGATCTCGGCACCTTTTCGACGACGGCTCAATGGTTTACCGACATATCTGACCCTTTTGGCCGAGCTCCATCCGTAATGACTTATGATTATGAAGCGAAAGCGGCAAGTTGTCCCCAATGTGGACAACGCATATCAATATACTAACATTGGGTTCCTGATAGATTGTCACGCAAGACCCTCGAGTCTGGATTGCCGGGCTTAGTGACGAGGCCGGTGCTGGATCCTTTCTGGCTGCCACCATGAAGCAATCCATACAACCGAGTGCATCCGAAATCGCCAAGCTTGAAACGTTTGTCGACGGGGTTCTTTGGAAGACGATCCAGACGAGCGACTATGCTGTTCGAAAGAGCATATTCTACTACGAGCCATCATCCGTCGACTATGATTACAGCTCAAGTTTGGACTGGGGCAATTGGTGGTCGTGGAACCGAGATGCTGCTTACAGCATAGATCGTGCTTACGATTACGTCCATGTCTCTGCTGCGTACTGGGCTCTGTATCGCGCCGCTCGATCGTACCCTGATCTGTTCAGCAGCCATGACTATACCTGGTATCTGAACCAGTCGTATAACACGGTGGTGCGAAGCATGCAGACTGACGTTGGCTATAATCAGGTAGGTCTGATGGGGGAGACGGTTTGGGGTGAACTCCTGAATGATTTGGCCCGAGAGGATTGGACTAGTCAGGCAAACACTCTGACGAGCCTGATGAAGTCTCGAGCTTCTCGGTGGAATTCCGAAGAGGTCCCCTACGGGAGCGAGATGGCGTGGGACTCGACGGGTCAGGAAGGTGTATACTACTGGACCAAGTAAGTTCATTCCCCTCATGACTACCTCGCCTACACATCACTGACGTGATGATAGATACTTTGGATACGCCGATTCTGCCCTCAAAACGGTCAATAGCGTGCTGGGATTCATGCCAACGGTTCCCCATTGGGGATGGAACGGGAATGCACGTCGATACTGGGACAATATGTGAGTGCTAGTATTACTTGACTGATGATTAGAAGTAGTGAATGCTGACTAATGCGAACAAGTTACGGCGGTAAACTGCAACGGATTGAGAGGCAGATTCACCACTACGGATCGGGGCTGAATTCCCTGGTCCTTCTCTCGGCCTTTCGCAGCGATCCCACTGACGACTATCTGATTCGTGTGGGATACGGCGGCAACAATGGGCCCTTGTCCAACATCAATCAAGACGGTTTCGGTGCAGCATCCTTCCACTCCTGGCCAGACACGCTCGAATGGGATGGATACAGTGGAGACTACGGACCAAATTTCCTCGCGTTGGCGCTGGGCTCTGGAACCTATGTCGTCGATGATGAGGACCTAGGCCAAGTCGCCTACGGAGGGCTGCTCGAGTCTGACGGGACAACCATTACAGTCGAGACACGCGACCCCGTCAGGAGGCGTGTCTTTATCGGATCTCTGAATGTTTTCGTCACCATTGATGCCGGCATCATTTCTCAATTCAGCTTTGACGAGTCGTCGGGCTCAGTGACACTCACGCTGGCGCAACTCGATGGCGTCCCGGCAGCCGAGAATGCCATTGTCTGGGTCGAGACAACAGCGGGGACGGCCAACTACACAATTGCCGGGGCTGAAGCAGCCAGAGGTGGTTGGCAAATTCCTCTGGATACAAGTTCGCTTTCTGTCACTCTGACTCGATCATAGGGATGGGTTGAACTGCATTGTGTGGCCGGTGATGGGCTGAGTCGAGTAGCGTAACAATATACCCTCCAAACATTACCTTGAATCGAAGTAAACTGGAACTGGGTTGATGATCTCCAACTACTTCTCACTTACAATTACTGAAGCCTGCACATGATTTCTTCTCCGTGGTAGCTCAATCGCAATGCTTTAAAATCATTGTTGAGAGAGTGTAGATACATGTTCGGTATCGGATATTCAAGCGAGAGGCCCAGCTTGGAGACTTTTAATGACGTCGTCATTGATCTATTTTAACCTTACGCTGCATGAGGTTGGTACCTGCAGCTACCCAGAACAAAATAGGGCTAGCAGATACGGTACTGGCCAGTGGTAGGTGACCCAACCTGCCCAGGCACACCTTATTTCCGCGCTATCTCGGGGCGCTATCAGCCATCTCCCACGTCATTGACACGGCATTGCCAATTCCAGGAACCAGGAACCAAACCAGACGGGCGCGTTACATTGCCATTAATTTCTCAATTCTCATAATTTTTTGTGTACAAATCCCTCTCCAAAATCTGTGCAGATCTACTACATACCTCTATGCAGCCCAACTACTAGGTGACTGTGGAAGAAGAAAATGTGGGCAAAGATTGCAGCACCAGGGGTGGTGCTTCTGACTGTAGCAGTATCATCGTCATGGGCAGCCCAGATCCCTCAGATCCCTCTTGTAGGACCCACTCCGGCTCTTGGTACACAAGATCACAGTCAGAACTATTCGTTCGACCCGTTGTTGCATCTACCTGGACTATCTCCCTACTTTGATGTAAGAAAAGGCCCAACTGCGAATTGGATTCAATGGCAGAATATGTTTCCCCTCCCCCCACCCGGCTTGCTTGCTAACGCTTGTTCCACCCCTCACAGGCCGTTGGATTCGGGCTCGAACATTCGGCACCGCTAGGTTGCAAGGTCACAGCAGCCAGCTATCTCGTTCGTCACGCTGCCATCTATGCCAACGACAATGACTATGAGCAGTTCATGGAACCCTTCCTGTCAGCATGGGAGAAGGCAGACAAGAACTGGACGGGGCCGCTCGAGGTGCTGAACGAGTGGAAGTCGCCGTACACTGACCTCGAAAACCAGATGGAGCAGCTGACACCTGCTGGCGCTGACGATTCAACCAAAGTCGCCCAGCACCTGCTCCGCCGGTATCCTGACCTGGTGCCAACGACGAACAAGGTCTTTAGTGATGGAAAAGCCCGGACCCAAGATACAGCAAAGGCCTTCATCAAGGCTTTTCCTCAAAAGGTCGAGTTGAAGAAAATCCACAAGCATGGCGAGCAGCACGCCGTCATACCCCACAAGTCATGCGATGCCTTCACCAAGGCTGCGGGTGACAAGGAGCAAGAAATATTCATGCATCAATATACCCGTGGTATCATTGCGCGCCTACAACCACACGCCGCGTTTGGCCTCAAGCCGAACCAGATTGTAGGACTGCAGCAGCTTTGCGGATATGAGAGCGCCATCACGGGCCAACTGAGCAAGCTGTGTAACATATTCACACCCATGGACTGGCTAGCCTATGAATACCTCTGGGATGTGAAATACTATTACATGGTTGGACCAGGAAATCCGCTCTCGTCTTACCTCGGCTTCCCCTGGCTTAACGTTACGGCTGAGCTCTTCTCTCAGCTCCACGACGTTGACGATGACAAGGTGTCGAGCAAGAGCAAGGCTGACGAGAGCCAGCGGTTCTTTGTCTCTTTCACCCATCGCGAGGTGCCGCCCTTTCTCGCCACGGCACTCGGCATCTTTAACTCGTCTTCGGGGGTTGACGAGGCAATGCCGCTAGACAGAATCAACTTTCCCAGGTCTTGGAAGATGGCTGAGCTCATTCCATTCCTGGGACATATAGGCATTGAAAAGATGACGTGCGGGCCAGAGTCTGGGGCGATTGGGGGCTCCGAGTTCATTCGGGTATTGGCAAACAGCGCACCTCGACCGATTCCTCAATGCCAGAGCGGCCCGGGCGCAAGCTGCGAACTTTTCGAGTTCCAAAGCTTTGCGCTCGAAGGATTGAAAAAATATGGACAGTTTGACAAAGTGTGCGAGAACGGCAAAGACAGCAAGAAGAGGTAGGAGTGATGATGAATGTGTCCACCTTGTTTGCCAGCCGTCCAGCGTGCCTGAGTGCTTACCTGCTTGACTAATTTCTACCTATGTAGGAATGCATGGGGCAATGATTGCAAATGATACCCACGGTAGTAATATAACATGTTAATCGATCCATCAGTTGGTGTGAAATATGTGAAAGAGTTTCACATGTATGAAGTTCCGACCGCCCACTCACTTAGTATCTAAACTCCCTGGCGCTGGAAACTAACTGCTTCGACCGAGGGGGAGGTGGCCCCTGTAATCCTGGAATTTCAAGGTAAGCTCAATCACCTAAGTCTATGGGGGGTTTATTAGTGCGGGCCGATTCTCAACTGCCAAAACTAGCACCTATCAAAGTGGCCTTTCAATTAGGATGAAACAAACCACTTCTTTTTTGTACAATTCAACCGCTGTCAGCCCCGTCTGTGATGGCTTCTCTCGATGCAGCTTCTATCCAATCTTTACTGACTCACTAACTCATCGGAAATTTGCATAATATTTGCTCACAGATCTGGTGTCCTTGTACCAAATCATGCAGACGTATTTCCGCAAAAAGGATTTCTGCTGCCTCCACACCTCTGGCAGCCCCCCCGAACATGTCGCGTTTCATCTGAACTGGCGCGCGGCGATCCGTGGTATCAGGAGGCTACCACCGTCTCAATCCTGAGTCGCATCAACCGGGGCGCAGCAGTCTGATATTGTACCCGTTCTACACAGTACCTATGTCGGTAGGGGCGGAGTAGGAGCAGGAGAAGAAGCAGGTGGAAGGTGGCTTGATTTGATCTTCCGTAGGAAAATCATGTTTATTCGTTTCCTTTCTTTCCCCCCAAATTGATCTAGAAAAGGCCCCGGCAGGTAGGTAGTAAGCTTTCTCTTGGCTAGGTATACTCGTTTCTTTCGGCTGGAAAGGCAATAGGGGACTTTCTATTCTCTCCTTCTTCTCATCACAATTTGCTCTTCACTCGCTCTTTTATTTGATCCATTGACGATATCTCCTTTGATTCGTGAGCCGGTGCTCCGACCTTCTCTCTCTCTATCTCTCCTTCTGGTGCTGTTGTGTTGATTCACAACACCAATCTCTTGCAAACCACCCACATTATCCTTCTCTGTGCTTCGCCTGGTGCCCATTTTAATCTATACGATCATGATTTCTCGGCATGTTGGCGCGGCCGCGGCCGTTCTGCTTATCAATTCTGCAGTTGCTGTAGATCCCATTGTAGCCAAGGTCAGTCATATATCGTCGGTGCTGGTTCGATGCTCCCTCTCCACTCAGCAGGACTAACCCAACCCCTTGGCGAGCAGGGTAAATACTTTTTCAACTCGGCAACCGGCGCACAATTCTTCATCAAAGGTGTCGCCTACCAACAAGGCGTGGGCGTGGGCGGAGAAGTCGAGGATGGAAAGACTTTCACCGACCCTCTCAGTGATTTCGACGGATGCAGCCGCGACATCCCATACCTCCAACAGCTGGGCACAAACTTGGTGAGAGTCTATGCTATCGATAGCACGGCGGATCACACCCAGTGCATGAATGCCTTGGATGAAGCCGGTATCTACGTAATTGCCGACCTGGGGGAGCCGGGCAATTCCATCAACCGCGACGAGCCTCAATGGAACACAGATCTCTATGCACGTTACACGAGCGTCATCGACAACCTGGCCAAGTTTCCAAACACGTTGGGCTTCTTTGCCGGAAACGAAGTCACCAACAACAATACCAACACGCAAGCCTCGGCTTTTGTAAAGGCTGCCGTGCGCGACAGCAAAGCCTATATTACCTCGCAAAGCTTTGATCATTGGATGGGAGTCGGCTATGCGACAAACGATGACGCCGACACTCGCGATAACTTGGCCGACTACTTCAACTGTGGAAATCAGTCAGATGCCGTCGATTTCTGGGGCTACAACATCTATGAGTGGTGTGGCGAGAACACGTTTGAGGCCAGTGGTTATGAGGAACGGACTCAAGCTTTTGAGAACTATTCGGTACCAGCTTTCTTCAGCGAGTACGGATGCAACAACCCCGGTGGCGGTGCTTCTCGAATCTGGCAGGAAACCGGAGTGCTTTACGGTACTCAAATGAACCAGGTCTGGAGCGGCGGCATCGCGTACGAATACTTTGAAGAACAGAATGACTTTGGTAAGTACACAAGCTACGGGATCACCCTTGAGACAAGCCACACGTGCCTCTAACATAGTCTGCAGGGCTTGTCACGGTTGATGGCACAAACGTTCAGACCAGCAAAGACTTTTCTGCGCTGGCTGACCAGATCAAGGCCGTCGGCGACGTACAAACGTCTACAAAGATGAACTCAACCAATGCCGTCGTTGCCAACGAACCCCGTGCTTGCCCAGCGGTAACGGGCGATGGAGGCTGGGCAGCTGCCGAAGCTCTCCCGCCCACCCCGGATGAGGCCGTTTGTAGCCAGATGGTGGCATCTTTGTCCTGTGTGCCGTCCGAGAAGGTCACGACTGACGATATTGGCTCCCTCTTCGGCACTGTCTGTGGCATGGACGCCACGGCTTGCACCGAGATCACTTCGGACGCAACGACTGGTAGCTATGGGGCCTACACCATGTGCAATGCCACGCAACAATTGGCATTTGCTCTCAACCAATACTACGTTAATCAGGGCAAATCGACGTCGGCATGCAATTTCAGTGGCCAGGCCAAGCTGGTCAGCCCCACCGAGGCTGCTCCCGAGGTCACGACTGGTTCGGGAACTTCTGATACCACTACAGGTGCTGATACCAGTACCTCGTCGGGAAGCACTTCGGGAAGCACTTCGAGCAGCGGTTCGAGCAGCGGCTCCAGCAGTAGTTCCGGCAGCAGCACGAGCAGTAAGTCAGGGAGCGGCTCTACCGGTGCGTCTGGCGGTAATGGTACGGCTGCCAGCACCACAAACAACACAAATCAGAATCAGTCAAGTCAAACTGCAGGAGCAAGTCTGCTGACATCGGGCATCGCAGTATACGCGACCGCTTTGCTTTTCGTCGGATTGAACCTGTTTGTGATATAAGAGAAGAATGGGTGGTGTTGGCTTGGACCAAGATACCGATCATGCGCTCCCGTACTCCATCATGTATACTCATCCATGAGAAGCTTGGATTTGCTGGGAAATGACTGTAGAGATGATACTAGCCAAGGTGGCGAGTTATTGGGCTGTTATAGAACTATCTACCAATCTACCTAATGCTACTAAAGGTGTGGTCATTGCGGTCGTAGCTGATGGTGACTTCTTGCCTGCGGACGATTCCATGTCTCTTATCAAGAATGCTCTTCGCGCTGCTACTATCTTCTCTCCAGATATTGTAATGACCATTATCGTCATCGTTGTTGCAGCTGCTTTTCCTCAGCCCTTCGGCGGTCAGAGAGTCCAAGCCTTGCTCCAAATCAGGAGGCCTCGAACCAAGCTTGACAGATCTCGTCCGCTCCTTGGAGATCTGATAACCTCTGTAACCGCTACCGGATCGTTCTTTTGTATCACTTCGATTGTATGAGTAGTAACTCGAAAGTTGTCGTACAAGTGGTCGGAAGATTGGGAGTGAGACACAGACAAGCGTTAGTGTCAGCTCTGTCGAGGTATACATGACGGAATCGGCTGTAGCATCTTATACGAGCATCATGAGTCAGTACCAATGTTCCAAAGGTAGAAGAACATAGAGAAATCGTCTTACAAAGATAATCTGTAGTCTCGGAGAGTACGCCCAGTCCTGCTGTTCGAACAATGCCAAACGCTCCCGCACTCGACAATATTTAGCAAATCGCTGCCAAGTTGACAATAATTGATGAAAACTTACAAGATGCCAAGAGATAGGGAAATAATGATGGTCCATTTTTCTTTCCGTTTCATGTTCAAATCTTTAAGTGCATAATATGGACAGAGGGCGAGGAAAAAGTCCATGGCAGCCGAGAATGCTGGCTATAGTGAGAAGCTTGATAATAGAATGCAACGAGTGAACATATGACTTACAACACATGACGAATGCAATCTTGGTCAAGTTGAGAGGACACGCTTGTATCGTGACCTCTGCATCCCACAGACCTTGAACTGGAAAACATTGGGCAAAACACGACACGGCAAGCAGAATACTGAGAGCCATCATGACCACAATCCATCCCCAGAGAACAGCAATTTGCCTGTCACGAACATTTGTGTCAGCATATTCATAAAGACACGACCAAAAACCTCGATATTTTTTTGGCGCCTCTTACCATTTGTTGGTAATGATGCGCATCAAGAACAAAGCAACGCCTGTCTTGCTGAGGCCCATTGCCAGAGACACCACGAATTGGCCACAAAGCTCGATCAAGGTCGCCATCTTGATATCCTCCGGGTCAAGAACGTCGACATGCTGACCGAATCCGTACAAGGAGCTAATGGTGAACAAAACTGCGAACGCCACCATAAAGACCTGTAGAGTTGTGGTTTCAGGTTTCAGTCCATGACTTTACACTCAAGGAAAGAAAGGTAATCCTAATCACCCACGAAGCCAAGAGAATGATATCGTCGCTGCCAGGATTGTTCTTGAGGATTCGTCGTATGAAATAACGGCCACCAACACAAAGTCCGGAGACAACTGTCTCAATGCAGAGTACGGCGATTGTCGCCGGTCCTTTACCTCCCAGAGGCATGATGAGAACAAGTGATGCGATCAAGAGTCCGAGCTGACCAGATAGCACGGGTAATTTTATTGCAGGATTGTAATTTGTTCCGGACTATTCAAGTTTCCCTGGCCTTCTTTATATCATTGCATCTTTGCGGCATTCTTCTGATGAGCTCTTGTCTACATGTGACCTCACAACCAATAGCAGTTCATTCTCGTGGTCGTCGCCTATACTCAGAGCAGCTGAAAATGCACAATATGTTTAAAGAGACATGTCATGGTAATGCACTTTACTTCGTTTGCTGCGACTGATGAGATATCCAACGACCAGTGTTTGAGTGAAAGAGAAAAAGAATCATTATCGTGGCAAATTGGATCGCCCCCCTGATGACTGATCGTTTTCTCGCATCTTGGGACGGATCTGTTCCCCGACCGGTAAGACCGAAGCGGATGACTATGCATAGCTCTGATGCTTGATGAATGATATGTCGCTTTCCCACCATCCTTAGCGGAGGCTCACCCTTGTCGATTTCTGGCAATCCGGCAAGGGACATATCCGAGCCACGGCCAGTAGAGGTAAGCCCAACGGATATAAACGTCCTGGAACTGCGATAATGTGACTTGTGATAAAGAGGGTGATCGACAAGATAATGGCTTGCTTCGAAACGTTTCTTGCTGCCGAACAAGATTACGGAGCAAATGGCGCTGTGTCTTGGAATCATTGACAATTTGCTCCAGGATTATCGCCAGAAAAAGAAAGGAAAAAGAAAGAAGGCATGGTCAATCCTGACTATAGAGCATTGTGCACGTGGAAGCAGCCGTATATTGGCGGAGGGGTTAGTCCTCCTCCGAGTTTCCAAGCCACGAAGAGTCAAGGACACGCCAACCGATAGAATCTGTATTTCACCAGCAGCGCCGAAGAATTGATATTATACGGTAGCCTCGGGCTATGTCGAGTCTACAGCAGGACTACCAAATGAGTTGTCCAAAAGGTAGTCTGCTAGGATGACTTGAAGCGCGGTAAGAGATTTACTTGCCTAAACGAAACAGTGATCACCGTTACGATCCCAAGAACGACTGGATGAGCGCCAAGGAGTATTGTCTCGATGTGGTACTAATTGATTGCCTTTCTCATGCAAAACGTTACGCTAGGTACCTACATAACCAGGCCGTTAGTTACTGGCTCTTGGCCTTGGAAATACTCCACGATCACCATGGTTTCTGGACAGGGAGAGGTTTCCTGAAACATTTCAAGGTGCTGCCCAAATATTACAGCCTTTAACCCATGAGCATGATTCTTCGTTTTCCGCAATTGCCTAGAACAAAATGACACAAACACGAACCCTCGACCCTAGCTGGCCCCCCACTATAAGCACCGCCAGATCGGCCATGGTCGCATTCTCCAACTATACCTAGGATGACACACCACAATACTAAGGGAATATGGAACCCCGCTGGCTTGAATCTGATACGCACCTGTCGATCCAAGGATGAGAAGATCAGCTCTCTTGGCTCTGAAATGGCCCTTGGCGGTTGGTAACAGGCTCCCTGCCGAGCTCCATATGCCGTAAGCTTCTCCGCTCCCTTGACAAGCTTTATCTAGTATACGAATACTCAACGCATATTCTAGATCCAGGGGACCTGGCGATTCTCTCAAATTAGGAAAGGATCTCTTTTGTCTGATTATCCAACTTCTGCACGGAACTAACTTCTGCACGGAACTTTTTTTCTTTGCTTATGATGAAAAAGAAGTAGACTGCACACCATTCCCCTTCCTTTCCACAGTATTGCATCCGATCAACATCTGCTACAATGCCCAAAGTCGCCGAGTTTCCAGTCTATCCTGTTCTTCAGGGGAAAGTAGCATTGATCACTGGAGGCGCTCAGGGTATGGGCAAAGCGACCGCCCAGGTATTCCTCAAGGCTGGAGCCAAGGTCGTGATTGCTGATGTTCAGGCCGACAAAGGTGAAGCGGCAGCGGCGGAGCTTTCCAAGTTCGGCGACGTGACATTCATCCAGACGGATATCTCAAAGTCTGAGCAAGTTCAAAGCCTCGTCTCCCAGACGGTAGACAAGTACGGCGCATTGGACTGCGCGGTCAACAACGCTGCCTTGACGCCGGACAGCACGCCGCTCATTGACCTCGATGAGGACTACTGGAGCCGGCTTGTTGGCATTAATCTCACGGGGACGGCGCTTTGCTGCAAATACGAAATGAGGGAAATGATCAAGGCAGGGACCAAGGGGTCAATTGTCAATATCGCTTCCATCAATGCATTCAGACCTCAACCCAGAATGCCAGCATACACGTCAACAAAGCATGCCTTGATTGGGCTCACCAAGCACGCTTCATCCGAGGGGGGCCCAAAGGGCATTCGAATCAACGCAATCGCTCCCGGCGCGATCTATGTGAGTTGACTGCTGTTAAATTGCTGTGCTCTTGTGATGTTTCTTGCTAAACGCTCTTTTGTATTTAGTCGGATATGTCAGCTGCCGCCCTAGAGACCATGGGGACCACCGAGGAAGAATTCGCAAAAACTGCGAGTCACTTGCATCGGTTTGGCCAACCACACGAGATAGCACAAGGCTCACTTTGGCTATGCTCAGATGCATCGTCCTTTGTAACAGGCTCTTGCCTCACGATTGATGGTGGTTTCATGGCCATGTAGATAGATGGCCTGCGTACTGGGAAGATTTCACAGCTTATCAATATGGTGTTATTATTTCACACGTAGTGATCCGAGTATATGAAGTAGTATATGTGTCAGAAAATGTTGGTCAACGCAGCCATATCTTTTGATGATGAACCGATTTCTCCTCAGATTGTCAATACAAGACAAGAAGCCCGAGAGTAATGGGCAGAAGAAGCCTCTTGATTGAAAGATTTGGCATATTGACCTGAACATTGAA
>NW_006917092.1:4154344-4229301 GCF_000516985.1 Pestalotiopsis fici W106-1 | reverse complement strand
CCACTGATAGTGACCGTTGAAGAGTGGGTGGGAGGGGCTGTGGATTGCCGAACCGGGAGTGCCCGCATATCGCTGATGAACGAATGTGGAGGTGCTTTTCCGTTTGTGGGAAATAAACCCGAGACTACTAGAACTGAAGCCAGTTGTACCCTGATATGATGGTAAGGGGAAACCCTGTTGGCTGTTGATCTTTTCCTTCGGCCCGGCCTGTGGGTTTTAAATGGTATCAATTCCAGCTGCACGTTGATCAAGGGCTGTGTGCAAGCTGCAAGCTGCTGTAGTATGTAAGTGGCAGCAGAGTGGGAAACAATATGCGAGGAGTTACATAAAGCAAGACTGGGCTACCCAATAGGCAACGAGCATGAATACTTCACCGTCAGATGTCAAGAATTCGAACGCAGTCAAGTTCCATATCTATCTAAACACTTGACGCTTCTCAGTGGATATCGCTAGGGTAGTATAGAAGGGATTGTACATATACTGCAAGGTATCTCTGCACTAATAACGGGGCTTCTAGTGCATAGTATGTTGATGATAAGTGATGACTGACGAATCGTCATCATGTTCGTTTCTTGACAAAGATCAGCTAGGTACTTAGCTAGAATATTATGGATTGCCTTGGAGAGGGAGGAAAGAGAAAAAAAAGAAAGGGACTTGGCCGGTGAAGGCATTAGATGGGACCGAGCTGGCAAGAAGAAGTGAGATAGTTTACAAGAATTTTTGACTCCAAGCAGCAAAAGTGTAGGACTCGACCAACCTGCAAGCACTCGAGATGTCTGGCTCTCCCCTCAACCAGTCTCTGCGCCCGCGAGTTCATGAAGGAAAGCTGGCGATCATCACTGGCTCTGCTCGAAGTGAGTTTGATATGATATTAGCAATGCACCTGGTCCGCACTGACCAGCTCACCATCTGAAGGCATCGGAGCAGCTATTGCAGAGGATCTGGCAAGCAGAGGCTCAAACGTCATCATCAACTATGTGACGGAGTCTTCGGACGACCCAGCAACTGATTTAGGTCATCGGCTTGAGAAAGACTACAACATCAAGGCCATCCCAGTAAGAGCTGACATTAGCAAAAAAGACCAGTGTGACCTCATCATCAGAGCTGCGGAAAAGCACTTTGCAAACCCAGAAACTGGCAAGGTACAAATCGACATTCTTATTCACAATGCAGCCGTTCTCTACTTGGGAGGTATCGAAGAGGTCGTCGAGGATGAGTTCCATCACATTTACGCCGTCAATGTCTTGGGGCCCACGCTGCTCACGGCGGCATGTCTCCCATACCTGCCAACGGACAGATCTGGCAGGATCGTTATGATGTCCAGTGTCAATCCAAAAATAGGGACACCCAACACGACTCTCTACTCGGGAACAAAAGCCGCACTGGAGGCAATGGCTCGCATTTGGTGCCGAGAATTGGCGGAGCGCGCCACGGTCAATACGATCAACCCGGGTCCCGTCATGACTGATAGTATGCAACTTTCCATGTTAAATCCTGACCTTCTCTCAGTTGTCCCACGAGCAAACATCGCCCTGTATGGTGCTATCCCTTTAAGCACGGGTTGCAGTCCCTTTTCGATACGTACCGAAATTCCACTTTTTCAACCAGTTAAAATACCGGATCAAGTAAGGAATATTTCGTCCTTTGTACTCAATAGAATTAGCCCCGCGTTTTTTCGCGTTTTTCTACCAAATAATGCCTTGCCAGCTGCGCACAGTTGTTTAATTGATTCTATTCGACGCGTTGCTTATACTTACAGCTAGCTAAGCCTTTTTAGAGCTTAGTCTGACTTGGCCAGATAATCTGGTATTATAATTGGTTCAAAACGTAGAAATTCGGTACGTATCAAAAAGGGACTGCAACCCGTGCTTAAAGGGATACTGCAGTAGCCTCAACCGAAGATGCTCAAAAGAGACCATTATAACTCACTCACCTACCGGAGAAAAAGCTTGCTAACACAAGTCACTGAAAGTGTATCTGTCATCATCCGAAGAGATCAAGAGGGCACTCGCTCTCTGGAATCCCCTGACGCCGCTGGCGCCGATCAGAGAGTCCGACAGTGCTGAGGTGCAGGAACTGGGCAAGCGATTGGGCGGACGTGGTGCTTACGCGCATGAAATTGCCCAGATGGTGGCTACTCTATGCAGTCCAGACTCTGGTTGGTGTACTGGCAGTCTGATCAGTTGCAATGGCGGGTTGTCCTTTAGTTACTAAATCCAATTGGGGTTGGATCTACGTATGAACCCTTCGGTAGTTTGCATATACCTTGTGCAATGTGAGACCTAAGAGAAAATAAAAGAAAAGATAAAGTGATAGATGGTCGCTCGGTGAGATGACGAGGGCCAGTTGATTGGCTCAAATTGCATCTTTGCATTGCATTCAATGTCACCCTAGATTGTATCATGTTTTTCTCCCGGTAGAGGGCCACAGTGTTTGAAATGGTATTTCGTGTGACACTGTGAAATCTTGTATCACTTGACTTATATACTCTCTCCCTATGCTGTAAACAGTGGATTACTCTGATTTGATGTGCATAATCAGATGTTTGTCAGCCTTTGCCCTATACTCCATGCAGCATGATGACCGGGCAAGCCAATCTGGACTCTGAGCTACACAACCTGCACGCTCAAGCCATACAGGACTATATTCCGATCTTCAAGTGCCGAGGACAAGGGCGACAAAATCCCGCTCCTACTTTTGATTCTAATGCGTGTAAGATGCATCTGCCACGCTTTGCTGCAGATGGTCAGATTTCTTGCCATTTAACTCCTCTGGGTATTTGTACCCACGGAACAGACCCAGGTAGAGAAGACAATATCTGTGCTTGCTAGGCCAGATATCTAAATGACCTTCCTCTATCTCTCATCAGCCAATGTCCTCAATTCTCAGCAGTTTTTAATTTGTTTAACCTAGCTGGTTTGCCCACATGCACTTTTTTCGACAATGGCCAGCAACAAAGTCTCGGCTCCTTCTGAAGAACCGGCAGCATTAGCAGATGAAGGAATAGCCCAAGGTTCGAACTCTGGAAACATGACTCCCAATCACAAGGTCGTGCATCATGAGACTAGTCGCAAATCGGTTCTCGTATGTGTTACCGCGGCATTGGGTGGTTTTCTGTACGGCTTTTCAGGCAATGCTATGTCGGGTACCCTGGCACAGCCCAGCTTCATTACCGACTTTCTCTCTGGCGCTGACGCGTTGCAAAGAACTGACGGACTTTTTGGCGGGTATGTCTTTAGAACATATGTGATGTCCATTTCTAGACAAGCACTCTAAGTATGTTCTCTGCAGGTTTCTCGCAGGTGCTACGATAGGCACCGTTCTTCAAGCTCCGGTCTCGAACAAATTTGGACGCAAAATCGCCAACCTGACAGCCGCAATTATTTGCATCGTGTCTGGTGCCCTACTCACTGGATCTGTCAATTATGGCATGCTCTGCTTTTCGAGGACGCTCAATGGCATTGGTGCAGGCATGGTCATCGCCAACAGCCCAGTCTATATGAGCGAGGTCGCACCTCCTCGTACCCGAGGACTACTCGTAGGATTGCAGGGTGTGGGAATTGTACTGGCCTATATCATATGTTCTCTCTGCGGCCTGATCTTCAGTTTTGTTGAGACGGGTTACCAGTGGCGGCTGACCTTTGTTGTTCTCACCGCGGCGGCTGTAGTTCATCTCTGCTCATTGTACTTCCTACCCGAGAGTCCTCGCTGGCTTATGCAAAAGGGCCAACCCGATCAAGCCCGATCTATCCTGGAGATGCTTCACCGAACTCACTCGGACCCCGATGCAACCCTGGCTCACGCAGAGTTCATACAGATTCAGGCACAAGTCGAAGAAGAAAGCCGCCTGCCAAGGGGCTATATTCATATATTCAAAACCCCACACCTAAGGAAGCGAGCCATTTGCTCCATCATACTTTGGGTCATGGGTCAAGGAACAGGCATTACAGCCATTGCGAATCTGGTCCCAGTGCTGATGGGAGGTAAGTGTCATGCATCTCAGTATATGAATTTCGAGACTAACAAAGTCACACCTAGGTCTTGGCTTTGGTACAACTATGCAGCTAGGTCTCGGTGTAGTATGGTGTGTGTGCGCCATTGTTGGATGTGGTTTCAACGTTGTCCTGATGGACAGGGTTGGAAGAGTGAGATTGCTTGTCGCCGGTGGCTTCGGCTCGGCCATCATTCTGAGCCTGATGGCAGCGCTCATCAAGACTTATCTGAACACCGACGACCTACCCGGGATCAATGCCACTGTGGCGTTTTACTTTATTTTTGGAGCCTTCTTTACCTCGACCATTGAGTGTACTGCCTACGTCTATGGCTCCGAAATCTGGCCGACTCATTTGCGAAGCGAAGGGTCTACCATTGCATACGCGTCCTTTTTTGCCAATGCGATTGCGTACAGTTCACCAGTATCCGTTGCACTCGACAATATCGGCTGGAAGTTTTACCTGGTATTTGTCTCAGTCACCTTTGTATCAACTCTGGTGATCATGTTCTACTTCCCAGAGACTAAGAACCTGACCCTTGAAGAGATCAATGCCAGGTTTGGAGATAATGTGGTTATTGATCTCAAGGATGCAGCTGCGGCAGAAAAGAACACTGAGATCAAGGCCAAAAATCCTTGAGTCCTAATGAAACAGGTGAACTTTGGTGAGCTCGATCTCCTCAGAACTTGAATAATGTATGAAGTATCCCTTCGCGACCTGGGATCTAGCTCAAGTACTGGCAAGTCGTGTTATTTCCGAGAATCAACTTGGACATGGCCAAGACTTGAGGTGGATGTCATACAAGGACAAAAGAGCGCGCAAAGAACAATGGCTACATAGAACATGTCTCCAATGGTGTGAAGCGCGCAAATATTTTCTTTTACCTTTTCCGCACTTCTTTCACTAGATTGCTTATAAGAAATCATGGATATAGTAGAGACTTTATTGGTTCCGTATTTTTTTTTTAATTTCTAGTGGAGGTTTGGTCTTTAATATCATGGTTGATAAGTCAACTTGACATGAACAATTTAATTTTTTTCTCTTTTTTTTTTCAATTTTGACATCACCACTTCGTTGTTGCTATACTCTACGCACAATCAACCGTCATCTGCCATCGCTACAGGACTGGCCAGTCCATCTCAATCTGCTCCAATTCTCCCCTGCCTCTAAAATCCTCTTCAATCTCAGCCTGCTCGCACAGCATGGTGCGTTCATTTTGCGATCCAATCTTTGCAAGACCTCTCCAGCGCTCAAGGTCGTCCTTGTTGCGCTTGTTGCCGTGCGCATCGTGTGCATTCTCCCAGTGACCTTTTGAGAAACCGAGCATAGTTGTAATAGTCTTGTTTGGGATGTCATAAACCAGACTACACATGGTCCCCGTCTCCTCCAACCAGTTGCACTGCCAGAGCTCTCCTGGCCGGATACATTGATATGTTGCCCCTTGGTAGTTCTTGCGTCCGGCCATTGGACCGCCGTGGATGGCGTAGACGATACGGTCAGAATTATAGAACCACATCTCGTATCGCCATTTCTCAGGCTTGCCCGACTCTGTCTGCGAGGCTGGTACAGAATACGAGTATATCAGATGCCGATCTTTGATATCGGCATCAAAGGTGTCGGTTGATATGGACCCAACAAGCGGCATCGTGAACTGTTGATATAATTTTCTTTTTGTGTTGAACCTCACTGACCACAGTTTCGAAGCGTTCGTCCGCCAATTTTCTAAGTGATTGAGATATGTGTGGAAATATCAATATTGCCAGGAAACAGTTTGTTCGTTCTCTTAGCAAGACCTTTAGTTATATATAAGCCAGTCCGACTCTAATATCTCCTTCCATCTCTCATGCTATGAAGTAAAGTTTCGCAAGCTCGTGATGTCATGCTGGTTACGAACGATCCACCTGTAACGCTATCAATGGCGTCACCCTCGTTAGATGCTTTTGCAGAAAGGTTCCAGAAGCCACCCGGCAGGTGATTCCGGCATGCTACCGTGATGCCCGGCACCACTTTGATTAAACACACAAGATCATTTATCAATGCGAGCCTGTGCCGTCTTGAAGGTTGACAAGATCCGTGCTGGCTCCTCAGTCGTGACTGACATCATGAGAAAGCAGGGGATTGCACAATACAGCCGGCCCCCAAATCAAAAGCTACTATATCCCTAATTGCCTGTAAACTCCACTTCGAAAGGTCAAAGCTGTAGTTCTATAATAACATAACCTACTACCCGAGCTTTCCGTAAGCGAATGGCCCGAGGACCAGTGCCTCCCAGCAGCGTGCCTTTCACTCATCCATGGCAAACATGATTTGTTTTTCCAATTAAACATGAAAAGAACCCCTGCCAAGAAAGTTTTGTTCTGTTAGACCTTATTTCTATTTGAGATGGCCATTCATTATTTTGCATCGGTGGGTTTTTGCGGATCTTAGTCTGCATCTTCTGCCTTGTTCGCCAGAAGCAGTGGCATCGCGCCCTTCAAGAATTTCTGCCAAAAGCGCTTTGCTGATGACGGCATTGACCGGAACATTCTTTACCTGGGAGTGCAGTCCGTCCCTACAGAAGTTCTGTTACGAAGAAGAGCTCCCAGAGCTTGTCCAACCACGTGTTCGACTTTCAGATCTAGTATTTTGAACCAGTGTATCCAACCGGGAACTGAGTTGAATGATACCAGCCTAGTGACACCTATATGCATCTCCCTGTACCAATGATTTGGCGGGGGTTGACTCGTGCGGAGACTGATTGGAGAGAGTACCGATGAGCATACACGAAGCAGAAATAATATACACCTAGCAACAACTTCTTTACGCATGATTCTCTAAACAACATTGTAGCTTTGGTGACCGGTCAAAATTGTATCTAATCGCACAAACAACAAGGCTTATCAGACTAAATCTCCATTCAGTATGCGCGTCGAGAAGTTCCCATTATCCCCGCCAAGTCTTCATGACCTGGCTGAGCAGCTTGGAGGTCCGCTGCGCGAGAACTATGAGGATGCAACCGTCAGTGTTGTCGACTGTCCGGACCTTCGACAGCCTCCATTCCACCTGTGCACTGAAGGATTGTGCGGTGATGAGAAGATTTCAGACGTCGGCGGACAGCCAAACCTCTTCCCGCAGCCCCGCCTCGACTCTACCTGGTCCATGACTGATCTCGCCCGGGCCATGGAGATGAGTGCGCACAGCGGAGGTCTCATCGGCGCAGGAGCTGGTCCGTTTCATGTGGTCGGCCAGAACTGCGAGCTGGCACCAAACTTGAGTTGGAAGGACAAAATTGAGAATATCACCAACCAGTCACGCCTTGCGAGGATTGTTCCAGAGACCAACGCCGTCTCCCTTGAAAAAAGCCCATCTCCGGATTGCGGCTTAATGGTCAACCTCTACGGCTCACTGGGCCAACCGGGGCCGATTTTGAAGATCACGGCAAAAGGGCGCAAGGGATCCGAGACGAGTTTCACCGAGTGCATTCGTCAAGGTCTTGCTGCGGCATTCGGCGTGGAAGAGACCATTAGTCTGGGAGGTGTATTCGTCGTCAAGTCTGGAAAGGCCTTGTATCATATCATGCCCGAATTCCCATCAGAGGAGCAATTGCCATTCAAGGATCGACAGCAGGTTGATGACTGGCTAACTTACCACGATTTTGACTCGCCCATGGTATGCTTGTCTGTCTTTCACTCGGCAGACCCGAACAATGCAAAGGCTCTACGCATCGAGCATACTCACTGCTTCTCGGCCGATGGGACGAATGCTGGAGGGCATTACCATCACGAAAGTACCGGAGCTGCTGACGCTATCGAATATGAAGCTTATTTTAACACGGCGAAGATGATTTATCGGATTGACCGGCCAGTGTCATGACACAGGATATGTGGTGCTGAACGAGATGAGCAATCTACCAAGATGAAGCTATAACCACAGATAGAATGATCAAATCGTATAATGGTCTTCCAGCTACAACAACATGATAGAACAGTGTCAACGTGCCTCTCTGGAATACTATAATCAAAAGTTGTTGTTGTTGGCTTCGACAACATGAAAGAACCAGTGTATTGGATGTAAGACTGATTCAAAAGTTTCACAGATTAAGAAAGAAAAAAAACTACTGGATGCATCAAAGAAGTAGACTTCCATTGGGTTGCCATCAACTACCGACCCTGAGGGTGCCACAATGTATTCAAGTTCTATAGAAGATTGGGGCCGTGGTGGAGACACTAAAGAAAAAAAAAGGCAGATCTCTGTGCGTCTAGCGACTTATCTTTTGATAAACACCACAATTTCCAACAATAACCAATCACGTGGTCAGCCGATCAACGGCAGGCAGTGACACATTCTCCCTCTAAAAGCAGTCGCTTTAGCTCACTTGGGAGAGCGCCAGACTGAAGCTCAAACTTCAGGACTCTGATATCTGGAGGCACTGTGTTCGATCCACAGAAGCGACATTTCTCTTTTTGATTCTAGCTCATTTTTGCCTGTTCCTTGTTTCGCTATATGTAATTTCCGTATAGGCTCATGCCTGCACCCTTTTATCCTTTTTTACTCTGACATTTCTCTTCCTGTTAGACTTATTTGAACAGTAGTAATAATTAGTGAGATATTCAGGATCCGGTTGCCATATTTTGTATTTATATAGTCTTGCTATTAATCTGCAAATATGCATAAGCACGCTCTTCGCATTTTGCTTGAAGGGAACTCTTGTCTGTCCTTGATGTCATGTCATCTCCCTTTTCAAATATGCATGTCGTCAACTGTATTTAAATTGGCAATCAGCCCCCGTATAAGGAATAATATCGTATCTGGTATTAATTAATTAACAGTAAAAACGATTCCGCTTCTGCTGGTTTTATCTCGCTTAATATATGCTAGAAAACAGAAGACCGTTCCTGTTCTTTTTAAGGTTACAAGTGTAATTGTGAGAGGCTTGACGACTGCACCATTGTGGCTTGAAAAACAAATGCATGTCCCCTTTATAAAACATTAATTACAAAGGGCCAGCGCAGCTCACCGGATGATAACCTTGAGAACAAGTAGGCTAGTAACACAAGACCAACTCGACACCGGAATCGAGTCACGCTGTCCGTTGTGTGTATTGAGCTTTGCAGCAACAGGAGACATCGGGCTATTTGATCTGGGTATAATGGCAGCTGCAGTATACATCAGGGTACCTTGATGAGTTGTAATTGCTTGGATCATGAGCTCATCCTGCAAGATAGGCAAGCATGCAATACTGTTCTTGTGAACATACTAGATACCTACAGAAATGTGTCTATTGCATTAGTGACATGAAAAAAAATATACCAGAAACAATGATCGGTTCATGAATGAAGAATGACAAACCGGAATTAAGCATTTCAAGCGATTTTCATTAAGGTATGTACCTGCTGAACACAACCAACTCTGACCTTCGATATTCCAAAATTAGTAGACTTGTTACTGCAAGGGTTTCGAGGGTTGGGGAGGGGAGTTATATATATGTAAGCATACGCACAAGTAAAAAAAAAAAAAAAAAAGTACGAAAGGCTGAAAGAAGGATATGTATTATCAAATCTCTGGGATCTAAGTGACGGGATCTTTCCTTGTTTATTTGTGCCAGTCAGTCACTCACCTGCTGGTTGAAATCATTGCATTGTCCCTCCCCGGTTTGGCCCCCGATTCTTATCCCACCTTATTAGTGAACCCCAGCTCATCAATCCGCCCGCCGACTCGCCGACCTTGGACCTCAAAGACAGCCAAATTGGACCTTGCTAAGCAAATAACCTAACTGACTTACCTGGAGCCTAGTAGGAACATTGTACCTAGCACCCAGTGCACCTTAGCACAAAGCCCAGACACCACCAACCAGATCAAAAGACAACCCGCCGCGCGCTACGTGGCTACCTACCCTTACATTAGTCCGAACGACCAGAGAGCCAGACAGGCGTCAGTCACTACTACTGGAATACCACACACCCCCGAAAAGACTTATCTGCCCACCCCAGGACCAACGGGCATTGATCGCACCTCACCCCTCGGGCCCGCCTCTTGAGCTTTGCACTGTTTATTTGCTCCATTGACTGATCGATTGTATCGACTCCGACATTGACTGACTCCTTGATCGAGCGAGCATGTCGTCGGGCTTGACGAGACGCCGCGGTGCTGGCGGTGGCGGAGAGGACGCAGCCAACGCCCCGTCAAGGACGGCCTCGTCCACCAACGTTCGCGACAATGGCCCCGAGACCAGCTACGAGGCCAGCGAGAACGGGCACAAGATCGCCTTCGATCCCCGCGACATCAGCGAGAGCGCCGAGCGGAGCAAGCAGCCCAAACTCACCCTGATGGAGGAGGTGATATTGCTGGGCCTCAAAGACAAGCAGGTGCGTGACACCCTCTCTACCAGTCCCGTCTTCCCCTATCCCACCCATCCAGAAAGAAGCCTTATCCGCTCCCGACCGGCAAACTAACACTTGTCTTGTAGGGTTATCTCTCCTTTTGGAACGACAACATCAGCTATGCGCTCCGTGGCTGCATTGTCATCGAGCTCGCTTTCCGCGGTCGCATCAGCATGCAGAAAGATCCCGCCAGACGGCGTTTCCCATTAGCAGACCGAGTGATCGAGGTGATTGACGACACATTGACCGGCGAGGTGCTGCTAGACGAGGCCTTGAAGTTGATGAAGGCGAGCGAAAAGATGAGCGTCAGCTCGTGGATTGACCTGATGAGCGGTATTGCTTTCCCCCTTTGAACCCACACCCCTATCCATCCTGACCTTCAGCCCAGCGGCCAACCCACCCACGAATGGTGTCTGTACAAGTACGACGCAACAATAACTAACCAGCTCTTGACACGTAGGCGAAACCTGGAATTTGATGAAGATCGGCTATCAACTAAAGCAAGTCCGTGAGCGCCTTTGCAAAGGACTCGTCGACAAGGGCATCCTCCGGACCGAGAAGCGCAACTTCCTCCTCTTTGACATGGCCACACATCCCGTGGTCGATGGTGGCGCCAAGGAAGAGATCCGCCGACGCGTTAGAAATGTGCTCACCCAGCGAACTGTCGTCCTACCTGACTCCCAATTTCTCCCCGAGAACCTCGAATTCCGCTATCTTCGTACAATTGCCATGGTGTGTGCCGCCTATGCCGCCAATGTCCTAGAGAACGCATTGTCCACGCTGGGCCATGAGGCACGAGAGCGTGCCTTCACACAGACCGACGAGCTGCTTGCCGAATATAGCCAGTGGCCTTTTGGAAAGAAGATTGGGGGCCAAGGGATCGGAGCCAACATCCCGCAGCTCATTGGAGAGGTATGGTTGTTCGAAGAACGATGCTATGAAGCAGAATGCCGCGTGTGCTAACTACCATTGTAGGAGGTTACCAAGGGCAAGGACAAGGAACTGCAGGTCGAGGTTGTTGCTGCTTGCTTGAGCGTCTTCACCCGCCTGGACTCTTTGCTATAGTAACCCTACTGACACCGTCCCTTTCTGGCCAAAAGGCAATAGTCGGGCTCTGATTGCAAAAATAATGCCTTGTCGATGATGTTTTGTTTTTGTTTTTGTTTTTTCATTTACGTGGCGCTCTCCCGAACCTGGAATGCGACTGGAACTTCACGAAAATAGATAGATGGGTGGACCTCTGCATGTGCCAGAGAATCCGCAGGGCGAATAACCATCACGAAAATCCGACGAGGCAGAAGAACGAAAGGGCGAGGAAGCACAGAGCTAGGTCCGATCGACCCAGTATCTCTGGATCCAAGTACTGCATGCATCTCAGGCATATGAGCTTGATATTGGAAGATGAAGAAAAAGGAGGGCACCTCAGAGACGGTACTCTGAATGGCTCGCGAAATACCACGTCTGGTGAATGGAGGCCGGCCAGCTGGTCTTACGAAATGTCATTTCTCCCCCGGCCTTGTTTTAATAGTCTAAATTTGCGGAATTTTTGATTCAATTCATTTTTTTCCTCCGACTCAACACCGATTTATATTGGCAATGACAAGAGCGCTGTGCTCAATGCCCATCTGAGGCCATGTTTTTGAAGGGCGGGCGATTCAGTAATGGACTGGACAGGATCCGAAGGAAGTTTGAATGTAGCTTTCTGGAGGAGTGTCACAATTTACTATTTCCAAAGCAAGTCTTGAGGGCTTATTATAATGTAGGAATCGAAATCACACCGTCCAAGTAATCGTTCAGTGTGCCCGCACCTACCAAGTCTAGAGTACAGTTATTTCACAGCTGTCAGCTCGAGCAATGCCAGCGGCAGGTTTGGGCTCGATTGACTCTGCATGAGCATCATGCCTTGACTCTGCATGGGCAAGTCCGATTTCCCGACAGCTCAGGCGCATCAGCTCCTAGAAGTTGCACCAAGCCCCATGCATCCGGTCCGTGATGTAGCGCCATGCCCGGCAGGAGAACAAATGCTGGGGAGAGTCCGCAATGTTTATGCAATTATTTGCCCTTCCGGAGACTTTCCGCCCAGCCTCCTTTTTCGAAAAGCCATATAGCTTCAACAGCAAAAGCATGTGCACTACGATGACCCCTGCCTCTGCCACTGCCACCTGTCTCGTCATCATCACCGCCGGCCTGGCCCGGAGCATCGGGGTCCACGCCGGCCTCCTCGTACAGACTTTCCATCACCTTGCCCTCGACCATGGCATTCCAGATTCCGTCGGGAATACTGTCACCCCGACTACCAAAGTTGCCATGACCAAGCCTGTATAGAATTCGACCTAGTGTCTGGTATGAAATGCACCTTTGCCCTGGAACGGCGCTGCGGGCTAGTCTTGCCAGCTCCTTGATGGTATAACCAGCCGCCTCGGGGGCCTCACCGTGATGATGGAGGCCTCTGGTTACAGGAACCGCTCGCGCGATCCGCGGTGGCAGCAGGGCACCGCGGAAATCGAAGCGCAGTTCCGAAACGGGGATGCTGCTGTGTGTCGGGTGGTAAGGAGAGTCAAAGTCGGCAGGCGAATTAGCGGTCGGTATCGGTGCCATCCAGGCGAGTCTCGTAGGATCAGCGGGTAATTGTGGAAAATATTTCTCGTGCAGAGACGACAAAAAGTTGGGGTCGGCGGGATCGAGCTCGGGCGCCGAAGGAGGATGCGGCCAATGTGGCTTGGATGAAGCAAAATCATCGCCGTGTTTGTGGTTGTGTGGTATTGACGGTGGTTCTTCGTCACCTGCATCTGGTATGATCTTGGGTTGTGTATTTGTCTCTCCTGGTTCCGAAGTCTGCACTGGGTCGTCTTGGTCTGGGACCTCTTCAAAATGTACTTTTCTTGGAGCACGCGATGGCTCTGAGTTGATCGTTTTCGTTGGTGCAGAAGAAGACTCGCTCTCTTCGATCTCGGTGTTTGCTGGAGGCATAGATTTGGATTCTTCGTCTTCGAATGGAGAAGGGCCGTTCTTTTCGTCAAGGTTGGCCCGTTTCAGTAGCATTTCCAGGACTTTTGGATCTAGGCCACTAAACAACTCCGATCTTGCCTCGTCGATTTCTGCTGTTGACATATTTGCGAGCTTGTCCTTATTTTCTTGATCGATGCTCTGCTTCTCTGTCAAGTTGGGCTTTGGCTGCAACTCCGCGGTCGCCGATGCACTATGCTGAAATTCATTTCGATCTGATGGTGACGAGGCAACAAAAGCTGACGCTTTGGTTAGTGGCTGCTGATTGCTTTCGGCGGCCTGGCGCTTCTGTTTGAAAGCGGATATCCTCGTTCGTTTCTTGTGCTCTGGGAAGCCAGTGGAGGATTTGATCTGCGGAAAGGTCGGAGCGTGCGGAGAGGTTGTCTCCTTCTCTTGGATGTCGAAAATTAGAGGTGAGTCCATGTTGGCAATTTCTGAAATGTCTGCATCTACAGGTGAATCTGTATTGCTTGTTTGGAGTGGTAATTGCGATACTGTTACATGGAAGGCAGCGATAGATTACTGTTAGGTGTTTTTTTTTCCCTACTTTGGATGATGCAACCAGGGAACAGCATGGGCGCACAGACCAACGCGTAACGGTCGCGCCGACGGAAACTAAAACTTTTCTAGTCTAGTCAGGAAAAAGGTTCTTAGAGATTAGGTCAGTCCAGCATTTCAGATGTACGATGACTTGCATTCATGTGCATTGAGAACTATAAGTTGTTCGGTTGCAGCAAGACAATCACACTTTGAATTTCATTCTTTGTATTGCACCTTTTCGGGCGAGAAACATGGACGACACCTAATGATCGTCATGTCCAGGATGCACCCAATCAATCTTCGACTCAACCTTGGCCAGTATTGAAATAGAGTTGCCGAAGCCGACAGCCAGATTGCCTGGCCGTGTCAGATTGTCTGCATTAGCGTCGATCCACATGAAACCAAACCAGCGTCTAGCGATCCAATCATTTGCTGCGGACGTTTGGTCAAAGATCGTATGTGAGTAGAGTAATGAATTCAAACAATATGGCGTATACTGTAGTTTGGGGAGAAGAAAAAAAGAAAGAGGGAGGAGAAGGAATGAACGAGTAGAGGAATTACAAAGCTCCGAGGCTTGCAAAATTTCAACAGTATGTTAAGGTTAACCACAAGTGTGGACTTTGCAGCTGAATGACTTGGTTTATGCAAATAGGCATGCAGGTATCTCAAATAGCGCTCATTGAGAATGCCCGTGCATTGAGACGCACTGAATCATTTCTGCGCCTGAAGGAGAGACGGACCTTGCAGCCAATTTTGCAGCTGCTGCGGATGCAACGGTGCATATATCAGTATTGCGAGAGTTATTTGGATTTTGCCAATGGCCATATCACTCTGATATAATACGAGCTACGTTTACACTAGACTGCGAATGAATTGGCATCTGGGCTTGCTTATGTCATGATGTCGACCCACATCCCGACGCATCGGGCCACCCGGAGAAAGGAAGACACATTTTCGTGCTACGAGACCAAAAGTCATGAGGTAGTCTCACCCCCTGATCCTCCATTTACCATAGTGCATCTCTACAGATTATGTAGCAGTACACTTCTAATGCATTCATGACTAATGTAGCCCATACACATTACTACATTGAAGGTGCCCCTCCAAAGCCATGCAGTGTCCATGTCTAAATTTTTGCGTATGCTAGAATCTGCTGCAAATTCACTCTCGTTCATTCATTGCACACACAATGCGATGCGAGACTCGGTCCGGGGGTGCTAGCCGTGCCCCTTGTCCTGATCTGTTGTGTCATGATCCACCAGAGGTGAACCCCTGCTTTCCAAGAAGAGGGACAAAAAAAAAGCGGCTAACCCGCGCAGGGCGTTTTTTGACGCGGCCCTGGCAGAGCAGATGTACACAGGTACCCTCCTACCGTGTGCGGTTCGCGGCTCATGCCTCCATATGCAGGATCTAAAGCGTGGGGAAACGTGAGTGGCTCCCGTCTTTGATGAACTGCGCTACTATAGTGTGCGACCAGGATACTGGGCAAGGCTCAAGGCGCAAGCGAGCAGCAGCTCATTGCGGACAATTCATGGGGGAGCAAATGCCGTTACCACCACCACCATCACTATTACTATTACCGTGTGTCTCCGTCTGGATACCTTCCGAGTCACGACGCCGCTACAATTCGCGTTTGGAGCCTGCAGTGTCACAGCAAACTGTGCGCGTTTCTTTTGATTGAGACTATCAGCACTGTATTATAACAGTGACAAGCTGCTTATTCATTGGCTATTATTCCTGGTTATGTAGTATAATGCAAGCCAAGATATAATGTAGTATCTTTCCACTGATCAATCTCTTTCATGTACCTACTACCTACCTACACATGGGTACTTGCGGATGATGGATGCTTCAATCTTCATCATTACCTACCTACCAATACCTACCTACCTTGCGGTACATTATCCCCCGGACATAACCCCCCCTGGAACCACATGCTTCCACTGGGCGCTTTGTTCTTTGTGAGGCGAGGCTTTGAGGAGGAGGTATCTTGTCCCTCCCATATTTGAGTCCATCTCCTCAGGCTGAGCCCACCCGGACGAGAGCTTGGCTTTCCCTCGTGGTCAATGCCTGTACTGAGGTTGGAGTGCTTTCTCTCGTCGGTGGTTTCCCATGTTGCTCATCCTAGTCCGCTTTTTCTTCTTCTTTCTTTCTCGCCCGTTTCCTTCTTGGGTTCTGGCTCGTGGCATTTCCCAAAGCTTACATTACCCGCGGAGCCGTAGGTGTATGCGATGAACTGGCACCTGGTCTCATCATTTGTCGTCGTCCCCCATGGAATTATTCAACTTGTCAGTTCTTGTCATGCTTCCCCCCGTAGTCATAGTAGTAGTCGTAGTCGTCGGTCCCTTGACACCCCCGTTAATGTTTGTTCATCTGTCTTGTCTGCCTTGGTCGATGGTTGATCGTGCGCTCTCTCTCTCTCTCTCTGTGTCTGTCACTCTCTGTTGCTCGCCGTTCTTGTCTCTTCTGTTGATGCCACCACGACCCTTTTGCCCATGCTGGTCGTCGTTCTCGTTTCCCCCCTCCCCCCCCCCTTCTCTTCTTGTCTGCCTCTCTCCCTCTCCCTCCCTCTCTCTCCCTCCCTCTCTTCCATCGCGCCGCCCGCCTTGACTTGTTGGATTGTACCATTGAATGGCTTGGTGGTTGATGGCCCCCCCCGTCTATTTAGTCCCATCTCTAATTCCTTTTTAATAACAATTCCCACGCAACTGTCTTGACAATTGCTAGACGGTGGTTAGGGCCCCGGTTTTCCCTTTCCGCCTTGCAACTTTTTTTCCCTTCCCTTTTGACTTTCTGGCGATTATTCCCAGGTTCCAAAACGTAGCCATCCCCAATTTCTCAACCCAAACTCGCAAAACTTCTCTCCTCTCACCACTTCTTCCACACCAACACCACCCACCCACCACCACCAAACCACTCCTTGGCGTTGAAGAATTATTTCCATCAAAATCAACTTGTCGCCGACAACTTTTTATTGATATTTTCTCATCATATTCTGCGTCTGAATTTGCTGCATTCAGTGCACCAGCTTAGGAACGGGAAATCACACGCCTTGCATCCTTTTTTCCCACCTCTTTGGCCTTTTAGGGGCACCGTTTTGCAGCAATCTGAATTGTCGCGACGTGAGGTTATTCTGACTTCCAACGCCCCACTGAAATCACGGCCGACCGAGACCCCAGTCGCAAGAACAACCACCACCCACTGACTGGCTGGCTGACTGATTGATTTAACTGGATCGCCCAAGGACACAACACGCGGCAGGAGGAAAAAAAAAAAGGGCCCAAGCTCTTCTCTAATCTCAACTGCCCCGAGCTCAATCCCTTTCACCAAAAACATCCTCCGCCGTCCAGGTCACGTTACTCGAGGCTATTTCCGCTCACCACAGGCCCAGCCCAGCTGCAGCGGCTGGACCCCACACTGCAAGAGGAGCAGCCCAGCCCAGTTGTACCCGCGTCACTTTTCGTTCCGCGGTGCACGTACAAACCCAAGCGGCCGATTGAAGCTCGTCATCCCCCCCCATTGGGCCAATAATCCACGATAAACCATCGTGAACACATTGATCCCTGCTCAAAAACGCCAACTCAGCTGACAATAGTAAAACGGACGATTGAACAATTGAGCAATCGTTCAAACACCTTGGACTATTGTTTCATTTTTTTTCAATTCCCTTCTCTGTCGCTGCCTACGGTGTCATTTTCCCTTCGAATTGCTAATCCCTTTATTCGGTGGGATCCATTCACTTCGATTCACTATTCTTCTCCACCACCAAATCCCCCTCTCTTGACACAAATGCGCAAGTACTAAAGAAAGCCTAATTTTTATTCGCGCCTTCTTTGACGTGTTGCACTTTTTGTCTCTCTTGTTGGACATCTCTTGATCATCGCGCAAGGTTTCACTCCACCTTCCCGCAACCTTGACCAGCGAGCGCAACATCAGACTGCTCTGCGCCGCGGCTCCGCCTTCTCATCATGGCAGCCTCTCGAGATCTCTCGATGCGGTACAGTTCCTCACCCGATCTGTCCGACCCTCCTTCCGGTCTATCAGAAACCACCTCGCCTGTTCAACGCGCCAATGCCAGGGCCAACGAGCTCATGCTGGACCAGTCGGCCTACCGCTTCGACGTCACTGGCCAGCCCGTTCTGACCAAAGATGGTGTACCCCGAAGGAAACCAGGCCCCAAGCCCGGTACGAAGCTGGGCAAGCGCAACGCCAACAACAACAACAATAATGCCGATGGCGGAGATGCTGCCAAGGTTCGAAAGCCTAGAAAACCCAGGGATCCTAATGCGCCCCCGACATCTCGCAAACGCAAGCTGGATAAAGCTGACCCTGATTCATCCGATCTACACGTCGAGGATCGATCCGCCAGCATTGGTGCTGGCCCTCCGCGCCAGACCAAGCTCACTGATATGTCCTCCAACCTGGGCAGGCTCGAGCCCATGGCACAGCCTCTGAAGAGAGAGGGCTCATCAGGCCAACCCCGCGTCTCCAACATGTCGAGTATCCTGAATGCCGACCCAGAGCCTCAGCCGCAGCCTAATACAACCCCTCGATCCGGCGGAACCAACTACGATCTGACCAGACCGAGTTATGACCCCGTCCGCGGTACCATGGTCTCCCACCATTCTTATTCCAACCCATTGGCCTCTCCCCGCGCCCCAACAAGCGCCATCAACCGCGCGAGCGCTTCACCCTCGATTGCGAGTCTCGTTGATCCTCCCGTTCACAATATCATTTCGCCAGTCCCAACACATACTACTTTTGCCCATAGCAGTGCCCAGCAATCGCAGCATCGGCAAGACTCGAACTCGGTGCCCGCATCGCCTCAGCCCTTCAAGACCCCGAAGGACTTTCCTCCGCCCCCGCCAGCAGCGCCCAAATCCACCATTGCCGAATCCAAAAAGGAGACTGCGCCGACCATTACGAGGGCTCAGATCGAAATCCGCCCGTCGTCCATCACCAGTATCGCTGCTGCCTCTAAACGAACCCCGCCCAAGAACCATAGTCATGCCTCGGGATCGCCCAAGTTTGGTGCTCAGAAGAACGGTCTAGAGATGCCTGGCGACGAGCGATCGATTCTGGACTTTGGCAAGTCTGGCTCTGCAGTCACCACTCCATCCATTGTGCTGCATATTCCCCTGACGGGAGAGAACAATAAATACGTAAACTTCATGCGCATGGCAGAGGACCAATACGGCTGGGATGCTCTTCATCCTCGCCAGGCAGAGGCCAAGGCACGAAAGGCACGAATCGCAGCTGCATCTGCTGCACTTGCCCAGCAGGAGGCCGGCCGCGAAGGTGACGAGATGAGCGTTGACGAATCCGACAACGATGACAGCAATATCGAGATGGGTGGTATGAGCGGCGCCGACAAGCCTGATGGCAAGATCAAGAAGAAGAAGCGACACTTCAAGGAGGACGAGTATGACAAGGAAGACGACTTTGTGGATGACTCGGAGATGCTCTGGGAAGAGCAGGCTGCGGCTAGTCGTGATGGCTTCTTTGTCTACTCTGGCCCGCTAGTACCAGAGGTCGAGAAGCCTGAACCCGGACGGTACGTCTCCAGTTTAGAACACATGTGCCTGGCACGTGGTTACCTGCAAGAATCTAGTGAAGCTAATTTTGGATACAGTGGCGAAGGACGACCTGCTCGTGGCCGTGGATCACGCGGTGGACGCGGCGGTGCTGGACGTGGAACCGGTACAGGTCGTGGACGTGGCGGCGGCCCTGGCTCTCGCGGCGGTGTTGTGCGTAAACCGCGCATGACAAAGGCAGACAAGGCTCAAATGGACCGTGAAAAGGCTGAGCGTGAAGCAGCATTCCTGAAATCGACTAATGGCGGCGGAAACTACAATGTCCTTCATCCGGCTAGTCCGCAGTTTGCAGGCTTGTAGGATTCTCCGATGACAGTTGTGAGACCAGCTCGAGTCTTACCCACACTTTGCATTGTATCAAACATGGGGACACGGCGAGTCTAGGCGCAGCACCGACGATCGTCTGCGCGGCATGCTCACGAGCATGTCTTATTCTCTAGACTGGAGTTGAGCGCTGGGGCACGAAGCTTTTCTTTATCGCTCGACACGTGTGGGGGAAGCTCCGGATTGGCCAGAGAACCATTGTGTCCTGGGCCACGTTTATTTGCATTTGACAGATTTGTTTTACTAGACCAGCGTACGGCATGGGGTTTGCTGTTTAGCTCTGCACGGATAAAGGCGTTGAGGGATATGATCTGAGTACTGGGAGTTCTGGACTTGAGAGAGATGATCACAGCAAGGCTTTTTTGCTGGGAGCCATCGGAATCACGGCAAGCATCGCGCAAGGGGAAGGGGATTGTGCAAAGTCCGCTGTAGAATAGCATGGCATGGCGCTTTATTGTTGCCTAGAATCGAGTGAGAGCTTCTATGCATTTAATCATGATGAGAAAGAAGAAAAAGCTCTTTGGGCCGCTCATGAACAAAGTTGACATGCTACTGGTGAATATGAATTCCCGAAATGACCTGGATTCTAGAGACAGAACTGGCCTAAACAGAGGTATTTAAAGGTTATTTGACCCTTGACATGCCAGAATGGGCGGGTGTCTCTGGTGCAGCAACTCAACTCTCACCATTTTGGAATTGCTGCTGTAAAGTCTGGCTGGAACTTTTGCATGTAGATTGTGTCGTTTCTTTTCCTCAAGCCGCAGTCAAGATACTGTTTGTGAAGTTTTGCAAGCTTGCTCTTGTCAAGTTCAACACCAAGGCCGGGCGTCTTTGGTACCAGCACTGCTCCACCAGCCACCCAGTTCAGGGCGCCGTCGACGACTACATCTTCATCCCGTCGTTTCCATGGCCAATGCGTGTCGCAGGCGTAATCAAGATTCGTCGTTGCAGCCGCCAGATGCGTCATGGCAGCGAGTGAGATACCGAGATGACTGTTCGAGTGCATGCTAAGGCGCATGCCCCAGGTACCACAAATGCCGGCGAGCAGTTGCGATTTGCGCAGGCCGCCCCAGAAATGGTGATCAGAGAGAACAACCTGGACTGCATTTTGTTCAACTGATGGCGGCAGATGGTTGAATGCGACCACGGCCATATTGGTGGCGAGAGGCATTGTCGTCTCATCACTGTTTGCAACGGCAGCCATGCCCTCAATCTCACCCGTCGGATCCTCGAGATATTCGACAATTCCAACCAGCTCTTTCGCTACCCATTTGGAGGTCTCTACTGTCCAAGCAGCATTTGGGTCTAGACGGAGGGGAAGACCAGGAAATGCTGCGTGTAGCGCCTTGATGGCAGCAACTTCCTGAGCGGGTTCGAATACGCCTCCTTTGAGCTTGATTGCGGTGAACCCGTACTCATCTAACATCTTCCTAGCTTGATTGACTAAGCCCTCGGGATCCAGAGCCTCTCCAAACTCGTCGTCTGGCTCACCAGGATGACCGGCCCACTTGTAAAACAGATATGCCGAGTAGGGTACAGAGTCCCTCACGCAGCCTCCGAGGAGGTCACTCACTGGAACTCCTGATAGTTTTCCCTGAATGTCGAGACAAGCGACCTCAAAGGGACTAAAGACCTTGTCGGTTGTTGAGGCAGTCGTAACCATACCCGCCATGCCATCACCGCCCGAGGTGTCGGTGCTGTGAAGAGAACCAACACAGGCTTTATATATACCGTTGAGATCATAGGCCGAAGTCTTCAAACTTATGATGGCGTCAGCCGCCCGTTTGAGACGATCTAGGTGCGCATCATCCCCATAAGATTCCCCAAGGCCGTACACATCTGTTTCCGTGACCAATTGTAAAATACTGCGAAGTGCGAATGGCTCATGTACGCCCACGCTATTCAACAGTGGCATGTCGTGAAACGCCACTGGAGTGACAATGATGTCTCGAATAATACCAGACTTGGCCATGATTATCTAGATGAGTAGGTGTTGCTGCTCAAGCAAATGATTCAAAGTTGCAGAGTAAATTGATAACTAGGAGCAAATGTAGCGTGGATTAATACCTGAGCATACTCTACAGTCGCCGACTACTTCCATTTCTGTCTCTGTATAGTATACTTATTGCCCACTATACATGACATGATGTTTGGTTGCAGCTCCCCGCAGACAACTTTGGGATCGATACTCGTCGGAAAATGACTAGCTGCCCATCGATACAACATAGGCAGCACACAATCGGATATGTCGCCAGGCATCGGAAAAAGGCCATCTCCAATGATAATCATCAATGTGAATGCAATCAGCACAGGCTCGCGTGCGGGGAACCACCACAGGGTCAAGGTAGGGGGGGAACCAGGGAGCAGCGTCTGGGGAAAAGGACCCTGGACTGATTGAGGAGGCCACTCACGGGAGACTGGCGACTTGATATAATATGCAGGCTCCTGACTCCATTCCAGGTCATTGACTTGCGCATTCATCTTTCCGGTTCTTTCTTGGCTGCTTCGGAATCCATTTACCTCTTGCAACCATGTCCCGCAAATCCTCACACGACGCTGATCTCAAGGTCTCGCCTGATCATGTGGAGCAGGCGCCGGCTGTTATTCAGATCGAGACTTTTCGGGTTCTGGGCTTGGACTCGGCCGATGCAGACTTTTACAACAACTACGAGGAGGAGAAGCGAAAGAAGTTGACTCGCAAGGTGTGTGTCTCTCCTATGCCATTCTGTTTGGGCGCTCACGCAGCCGGAAACTTACCAAGTGATTCAAGATTGACTTTCGACTCATTCCCATGCTGGCCTTTCTATACTTGATCTGTCACATTGACCGTGCCAACATTGGAAATGCCAAGATTGAGGGGATGGTAGAGGACTTGAACATGACGGGGGTGCAGTACAACATAGTACTAGCAATCTGTGAGTAAATGAGATCATCCTTTGGACCATTGACTAGGAGGACTTGGCCAATTTGCATCGCGTCTTATGTCACTGAATATTTCAATACTAATATGAGGTCGGAGTCTTTGTTCCCTATGTTCTTTTTGAGATACCAAGCAATATCTTACTAAAAAAGTTCAAACGTCCATCGACTTATATCGCCATCATCACCACGGCATGGGGCACCATCATGACATGCACAGGGGTGGTTCGGAACTTTTCAAGTCTCATGGCTGTTCGCATTCTCCTTGGTATCTTTGAGTGAGCACTTCTATGCTTCCAGTTGCCGGTAGAGCTTCAATTATTGACACGTTGAAAAAGGGCTGGATTCCTCCCTGGCGCCATCTACCTCTGCTCGTATTGGTATATGCCGAAGGACTTGGCTACTAGGATATCTTACTTCTACTGTGCCAGCGCTCTTTCCGGAGCATTCTCGGGACTCCTGTGAGTAAATTTGATCGTGCCGTTCCCATTTGTTCTGTTCTTTCTGTTTTCTTTTCTTCTGAAAGCAATGTACCTCTGTATCATAACTTTTCCGGTCCTTGATCGACCACTAACGGAAGGTTCTTCAGAGCGGCTGCTATTGCTGAGATGAATGGCATTGGCGGACTTGAAGGATGGAGATGGATCTTCATTCTCGAGGGCCTAGTCACCGTCTTGATTGGTATCTCATGTTACTTCCTTCTCATTGACTCGCCGGCCCTCTCAACAAGATGGCTAGAGCCGGAAGAAATCCGCTACCTGGAGCTGTCCATGTTTATCAAGCAGGGAGGCAAGTTCCATTCGGAGAAACGGTTCCGCTTCAAGGATCTCAAAATGGCCGCAAAGAACTGGAGAATTTATACACAGGCTTACTTCCTCTTTGTCCAGTCGGCACTTTCTTATGGTGAGTCATCCTGAAGCCCGGTAAAACTTTGCTTATATTCTAATGGTATCAACCCCCCAATAGGAACCAAATTCACCCTACCCACCATTTGTCAGGCGATGGGCTTTACCAACACATATGCCCAGCTGATGTCGGCGCCTCCGTATGTTGCCGCTGCAATCTCAGCCATCACGTTTGCAAAGATGTCGGATAAGTTCTACTGGCGTATGCCTTTTGTGGCTACGCCCATGGTCATTTGTGCTGTCGGATATGCAATCTTCCTAGGCCTCAACGGTGCTCTGGCGACTCAGCGCGGCCTCGCGTATTTCGCTGCCATTGTGGTGTGCATTGGCATCTACCCGATCCAACCAGCAGCGGCGGCGTGGAATGCAAACAACATTGCGCCCGAGACGCGCAGAGTCATTGCCATTGCCATGAACAACTGTGTCGGGAACACTGGTGGCATTGTCGGCAGTTTCATGTACATTGATTCCGAGAAGCCAAAATACCACACGGGTTTCGGACTGGGACTGGCTTTGGCTTCTACAGGTCTCCTCATGGCCTTCTTCCTGGAATGGTCATATAAGAGAGGAAATGTACAGAAAGCAAAGATCACGGAAGATGAGGTACGAGTCCGGTACACGGAAGCCGAACTGATGGATATGGGAGACTCGTCGCCGCTCTTTAGATATGTTCTATGACCGGATGGTAGTTTATTGGGCTTTTCCAGAGGGTATGTGGACTTCACCTCCTTGGACTTGTGTGTTTCCCTTTGTAGCTAAGTGTGTGGTTCATATCTCGAGGTTGAGAGGGGCGGCTCTCGTCATGTCCAATATTTGTATGACGCATTATGAACATGTATCATAGTCACCCAAGTATTTCCGTCGAGTTCTTGGCCATGATTGCCGAAATGATGTGCTTGAAATATGACTACAGGAGTATCACTATTGAGAACAGATTTGACGCCGCACATTTCATATGCTCGGAGCAGGCTGTAAAGCATTGTCCATGCTGATGAAAGCTTGACCAGCGAGCCAGTGACAAGACATGGGGCTCTGTGTTCACAAGACGGAGCTTCTCTCGGCATCTCTGCTGATCATCTTGTCCCTCCAGGTCAGTCCTGAGCTGCAAGTGTACTAATGAGTGGCACCGTAATGTCGCTGTACTTGCCTAATCGTGAGAAAATGCAACACTACATGCGCAGATACTGCAAGACGACACATTATCGTTTTGCAAGTGGAAATCAAAGTATACAGCCAAAAGTGACATCCAAGTGGGTTCATTTTACTCAGAGCAATGGTTGCTCCTCAATGCTCATGTTGATCTTTGCACAGAACTCGCCCCTCACTATGTACCTGGGTCCCCCAACCTTTTCGGGTTGCTTTTCTCTCCCAGCCCATTACCCCCACATAAGCGTATTGGATGTACGATTCCGGCTATTATTTGTCTCGAGATGTATGTTTCGTCGACTCGGAAAAGCGGAAAAGCACGCGACTATTCCGGTATACCTATAGCACCGGGTTTTCCCCAGCACACATGCAGCGCTTACGGTGGCTTGGTTAGTGTATTTGCACTCAGCAAACTCACCCCAGAAGCAGAGTAGATAGCGCTTTCTAGGTGCCAAGCGGGGGCAACCCCAGACCCAACGGCATGGTCAAATCTGGGGTAAAGGTCCTTGGCTTCACCAATCTGCACTTGGCGGTGGAATGACAAGAAACGAAAAGCTGGGGAAAATTCTTGGCCTTGGAGAGCGATCGACCATCGGTCCTTGCTTGTGCTTGCTTGAGAATGACAAAAGGTCCCACAGTGAATGAGCTCCGAACCAACAGTGTTCTTCTTGTGGGCGAGCATTTGGAGCTGGAGCTTTTCCGGAAAACCATAAACATGCACGAGTACGAGAGTCGTACGATCAAAATCTGCTGAAAATCCCAGCAAAGAGATTGGCAGCGATCGACTTCCCTTCCCTTCAGCGTGTATCATTCAACGTAGATACTTACTACCTGCAATTACCCACATACCTACAGGTTGGTAACCCTCGGCGGTCTCGTGCATGAGAGAGGAATGCATAGCCCGCGTCCAATATTGCTTCCGCGGTGGTTCGCCTCAAGCCCCTCAAACGATCGTGTCGATGCATTTGCGTGCATAAATTATGCTTGGCAGTCAGTCCGAAGCCTGAAGTTCTAGCAAAGAGTGGATAGACAAGACTAGACTGCTACTGTGTATAGCAAATGGAGACAGAACCGAGGGTGGCAGGATTGGATCAGTAGCTCTTTTCTTTGATGCCAAGCATACCAGACTGGCGGCCATCGGGAAACATGAAGATGTACTGGAGCGGGTGGGAAAGAATTTTGGACAATGGCAGGTAAATTGGCCCAATTAATGTAAACGTCGGTAAACCCTACCCGGCGCCAGTTGCCAGATATATCATCCCTCATTTGATATGGGCTTCTCATATCTATGCGCCTGGGCGAGGGTAGTAAACTGTTTAATTTCATTAAAGAAGATACTTCCTCCAACCTTTGCAACTATGGCGATATCAGCGCTGTTCCTTCGATCCAGAAAAAATGGTATCCTAAACGGAAGGCTCGAGAATATACTATGAAAAGAATTCGCGAATATCTAGGAGATTGTAGTAGACTGCCTTTGTGAAAGAAGCGTAAAGTGTGATACTACTAACATAACAAACATTGCTAATGTGACTATCGGCGTGCTCTGAACCGAGAATAGCTCGATTTGTCCCGAGATGATGAATTGGGAGACTTGGCAGTGGGCCCATGAGGGGGATATCGATATGTCCCCGGCCTACACCTTGAGTATGCCACAAGCATGGGCCTGATGTCGCAAGTTTCCATCCCCCGCATAGGAATCGAAACCGAATCAGCTTCATGGCTAGATTCGAAGCCCAAAAATTCATTGAGTACTCAAGCAAGTATGTTCGACACGCAGCTCGTCGCCTACGATGTACCACCAGGCCAGGAGCAAGGCGGAGAGTTCAGTCTCAAAGGAGCACCGATTGTTGTCGACAAGCACGACTTTGTCGGAGTTTGCATAGCTGCCAGAAACCTTGCGAGTGACTTTGGCAGAGTCACTGGTGGCGATGCGAGCACAGTTCTGGAACACCAGATTGACTCTTCCTGGTCTCATGGGGAGACGGCAATCGTAGTCGGAAGCCTTTCCTCTTCACAAATAATCAGATCACTAGTGGAATCGGGTCAACTCCAAGTCGACCAGCTTCAGGGAAAGTGGGAATGTTTCCAAACCTGCGTGATTGAGAATCCTGCGTGCCTGTTTGGATGCCGCAAAGCGCTAGTCATTGCGGGCAGTGATAAGCGTGGTGCCATCTTTGGCATCTACTCACTCTCGGAGCAAATAGGGGTATCACCGTAAGTTTCTTGGAACCAAATTGCATCAAATATACCGAGGCGTATGTCGCTTATTCATCCAAGGTGGTATTGGTGGGCAGATGTCCCTCCGAAACATCACGCCAACATCTATGCATTACCAATACATCATATCAGCAAAGAACCTAGTGTCAAGTTTCGAGGTATCTTCATCAATGATGAAGCACCGGCATTGACGGGATGGGTATTGGAAAAATTTGGGCAATACGGCAAGGGGTTTTACGAGAGAGTTTTTGAACTGTTACTCCGTCTCAAGGTCTGTCACTTACCATGTCTCCCGCAAGGTGGATGCTAGCTTTCGACCATCACTGACATCTCCAAGGCAAATTTTCTCTGGCCGGCAATGTGGCCAGGGTACCCCAATCCAGGCAGTTCTTTCTTCGTTGATGATGCCCAAAACCAAAAGTTGGCAGACGACCATGGCATTGTCATGTCGACGTCGCATCATGAACCCATGCAACGCGCTACCAACGAGTGGTTTGAGAACAATCCCGACGGAAGCTGGTCTTGGATTGACAACAAGGACAAGATTACGCAATTCTTTCGCGACGGGATCGAGCGAGCGCAAGGTTGCGAGTCCTACTTCACCATGGGGATGCGAGGTGAGTATGACAGGGCCATGAAGACGGACGACCCGGCCTCGGTCGTTCAGGACGTGATCCAGACGCAGAGAAGATTGATCAAAGAGAGGCACGGCCGGGAAGACGCAGTTCCGCGTAAGCTCTTTTGTCTTGATACTATGGCAAGGCAGAATATTGACAATCTTCATGCGCAGAACTCTTGGCTCTGTATAAAGAAGTCCAAGAGTACTGGGACACGGGTAAACTCAATGTTCCCGATGATGTGACTTTGTTGTTTTCAGATGACAATTTTGGCGCAATACGAAGGCTGCCCTCGGGGAGCGAAACTCAGCGTAAAGGCGGAGCAGGTGTGAGTGAGCATATCTCAAGCTGCTGCCATTCGTCATGACTAATCCACTTCTTTAGATCTACTATCATTTTGAATATGTTGGAGTCCCCAGAAGCTACAAGTGGATTAATTCCAATTCCCTCGGAAAGGTCTGGCAGCAGCTACAAGAGGCTCATCGCCGCAATGCCAAGCAGATCTGGGTTTTCAATGTTGGCGATATCAAACCAATGGAGATCCCCCTCTCATTTGCAATGCAACTAGCATGGGACATTGACTCGATTTCTGCAATTTCCCTACCGGACTTTCTCCTCAATCTTGCTCGACAGATGTTTGGCGGAACAATTGACAAAGATGTTGCTTCGGCATGGCTGACTTATGATAGGCTCATGGCTCTGCGCCGCCACGAGCATATCGAGGCCGATACATTCTCACTCCTGCATTATGAAGAAGCAGATACCGTCTTGGGAAAATGGGACAAGCTGCTAGCTGATTCGCAAAAGCTATACGATACCGAGGTGCACAAAGACTATCAAGCCGCCTTTTTTGACCTGGTGTTGCATCCAATCAAAGCGAGTGCTATCTACACGTCACTTAGGATAAACTTGGCGAGAAATCAGCTTTGGGCCGAGCAGCGTCGGAATTCCGCCAACACAGCGGCACGCAAGGTTCTGGACTTGTTCGACGCCGACTTTCGGCTATCCGAAGAATTCCATTCCTTACTAGATGGGAAATGGAACAATATGATGCGTCAGACTCACTACGGATACAAGGACACTTGGCACGCCCCCAGCCGTGACATGATCAGTGGCATTTGCTTCGTGCAAGCCAGACAGGATAGCAACCCTTTGATAGGCCAACTTGGCATTGCCATACAAGATCATCCTGGCGTCCGGCCCGGCCGCTGCAACGAGGAGAGCGATAGGACGCATCCTAGTCGTCGCGATCTGGTGCCGGGAGTAACCTTGGGGGCCATGACCCCCTACGGACCCTCGAGTCGCTGGTTTACCATTTTCACACGTGGCTCCATGGCCTTGAGCTGGGAGTGCAGCTGCCCGCACGAATGGGTTCGGCTGTCAAAGAAAGCCGGTCGTCTTGTTCCAGGTCAAGATGATGAGCAAGTATACATCAGTATTGACTGGGACAAAGTTCCGGCCTGTTTCCACGAAGAAATTTTGATCGATGTCAGGTCGATTGGTGGGAACTATGGCCCTTACGGCGATGATTTTGAGCAAATACATCTTCTCATAATCAACAGGGAAGTCGAGGGCCCATTCACTGGGCACGTAGAGGCAGACGGACATGTTTCCGTACCTGCGTCAAAGGCTACTTCCATTGCAGGCTACCGCACGCTGCCGTTCTTGGGGAGAACAGATCAGGGATCAGTGTCTGTCGAGCCAGGGAGGACTGATCCTCCATTTCTGGTCTACACTGTCTACACTTTCCAAGACGTCGCTGAAGCACACGTTGAGCTTCGATTCAACATGACCCTTGATATTGATCCATCAGACAAGATGACATTTGATGTTCAGATCGATGATGGTGGCGTTGAAACATATCGACTTGTCACAGACCCGGAGAGGAAAGGCGAATTGCCTCCTGGTTGGTATCATGCTGTGCAGGACTGTACGTGGACTCACCGTCAAAGCATTGGGAATTTCAAACATGGCTCACACAATATCCGCCTGCGTTTCCGGCATTCGAATATCCTTCTCGAAAGTTTGACAGTTGATTTGGGTGGAGTGAAGCCGAGCTATCTTGGTCCACCAGCGAGTTCGTTTGTGAATTAGGTTTAGACAACTTTCCAGTAAACACTTGGATACGGTAGGTACCTAGGTATATGAGCGCTACCATTTGAGCTTGTGTAATTAAAATTTTGGTATCATAGAAAGTCTACAATGTTAATATCCCAGCAGTGATCATGGTCAGCCGCAATGGTGACCAAGTCTCCCCGAGTCAAATTACAGGAATGCTAGATCTACAAGTGGTATTGGGCGGGGTCCGTGACGTTGATACCGCGTCTTTCCCAAACACCCTCAATGCCCATGTCCCTCTTGCCGCTGTAGAATATTAGTACGGGTTCGAAGACTGAATATCGGAGTCTTTCGACTTACTCATCTCTGTGCTTAATCATTGGTTCCGTTTGACCTTCAGCTGGGTTGGGGTTTCTGAAAACCAAGTTCTTGGTCTGCATCATGTTGTCAGTTCCAGCACAAGCACATGTGGAAGCTGCGCACGCTCGAGAGATTACTTACCAAACCAAGGCTGAGGTGAATGGCAGGCGGGCTCACGACAATGTTCTCGCTCGGCTCCTTGCCCTCAATCATGGCAACCAGGTTCCTGGCGAGCACCGCGGCCTGAGCTCCACCCGGACGTGCCGCCTTGTGCGCACCGCTGTCTGCGACATCTCCAACGGCAAAAATGTTGGGATATTTTGGGTCTGCCAGCTGCAAGGTTGGCTTCACGCGAATGAAACCGTTGGCCGGGTTGACGAGCGAATCTTGGGATGACGGAGCAAGACCCGACAGGAATTGCGTGTTTGGCGTCTGACCAACGGCAGGCACAATCACGTCTGCGGACAGCTTTGTGCCATTCTGGAGCTCAATTGAAGTTTGGTCTGCGCCAATGCCACCGGCTGGCATGACGACTCGCGAACCAAGTACAAGGCTAACGAGCAATGTCAGTTTTATGTGAGCGCAAAACAGAGTAGGTAGGAAAAATACTCACTTGACGCCCAATTCCTCGCACCTGTCCTTGATGATTCTGTCGAGCTGTTCGTGATACAATGGCATCAGCTTCTGGCGAGAGTGGACCAGCGTAACGTCCTTCTCTGGGTACAGTTCCTTTGCATCGGTTGCCATCTGCACACCAACTGCTCCGCCACCGACAATGATGACCGACTTTGCGTTTGTGATGCGTTTCTGATAGGCTTGGAAATACCTGACGGATGACAGTTTATCGTCCTCCGTCATGGAGCCGGGCGCCTGAAGCTTGGTGCCCGACGCCACGACCAGATAGTCAAAGGGGATCTCTCTGGAGCCTTGCCATTCCCGATCAAGCAAGATACTGTCAGCACGTAGGGATTCTACTCTTGCTGTTACGACGGCATGTTGTACTGGGCTTTGTACTGAAGAGAATGTTGATGTGTAAGGGATAAAAGCCTTGTGCTCATGCGATGGCAGGACTGCAAATCTAGGCTTGTTTTTTTCAGAGTGTCAGTTCCTGTAACTTGATTGGATTTTCAAGCACTTTTTGTCCTTAGTCTTTGTGGTATTCAGACTTGATGCTCTCAAGACAACCTCCAATGACTGATCAGGCAAGTACTCACAAAAGCGAAGAGGTGGTGAAAATGGCTATGCGGCTCAACGAGCAGTATCTAATGTTGTATTAGTCTGTAGTCTGATAGGTCTGCCAATATGATATCAAGGCAAGGCCAGCTCTTACACGATGAGTAGCAGGCAGGATGGAGGCCAGTTCTTTTGTCGTTGCCTGTGTATAACGAATTAGCCATGATGTCTACAGACTTGAATGCATGTATGGTCAATATACCATTCCGACATAGGAGCCGCCAACGACGATCACATTCTTTAGCGCTGCAGCCATAATGAATGGGGGGAAGACACAATCGTTTTTTTTTTTTTTTTTTTATTGTGTCCGAAGAAATGATGCAGAAAGGATGTCAAAAGAGAGGAAACAAGACAAAAGTCACCCAATAACGCAGTTAATCTGATTGATCTGATAAGAGAGCGAGAGACGTCCCATGGGGGGGGCTTGCGTTCTTTTTCTAAGTGGTATGTATCCAGCTCTAACCAAGGGGAAACAATCCCCCGTTGTAAGGCCGGGAACCGATACTCGGAATCCGGAGCGCCGCGTGTCGGCCGCGGTGCTAGCTCGGGCCTTGTGGGCAGTCGTCCGCCACTTTCCGAAGCTGGCTCGGTATTACGAGCGCGAGACATGACTTGTGAATAAACGCTAGAGCATGCCCACAAGTCAGTCCAGGCAGCAAGTTGAAAAAAGACTCTCACTGAACTATGCAGAGGCGGAAATACGGGGATAGTGGGCATGTCAGTACAATATACTACCTTACTAGGTACTGACTAGTGAGTGTGCTGTCCTGCTGTCTGTTTGTGGTGTGCATACTACGAATGCAGGGCTTCGGCAAGACAGACGTATGGACGCTGTAGCTTTATTGGGAATGTGGAGATAACTGTCATATATATATACCAATGTACTTTGGGCAGAGAATGCATTCCGTAAGATTTGCACATTCACAATCCCAAAGAATAGGAGTAGTTCACCGCAGACCTGGTGCGAATATCTTGGAACACATTTGGACGTTCACGACAACTGCAAGATCGCATGTCGGTCAAGAAGCATCTCAGACTGATTTGCGGATAGTCGTTCAGAATACGTGACATCCCGCACTGGAGCTTTCCCCACGTGCCCACCAAAGACTTTTGGGTTCCATTGCCGACAGAGTGCACGAGAGAGTGCCTACATAGGTCAGGTATTTACCTGTATGCATAGTACACAAGTAGATACTCATTCAAATACTCGGATGTCTAAATCATATTCCACTTGAATTAACACTAAAGATTGAGACGAGTTGGTCCAAGGTATCTTTACATTGCATCCACTACATACTACCGGTGTTATCGTGTACCTACCTAGTCCTGCTACTGACCGATAAATAAGGTAGGTATGTAATGTAGGCTCCAGGGAACACAAGCACTGCTGCTAGCTAGTAATTGAGACTTCTGGTTGCGCAATTCTCCCCTGCCAGAAGCCTGGTTCTAGCGTCCTGCAATACCCGGCCCCCTCGACGACCTTGACGCCCAGAATCACCTATCCTAGTATAATGTGCCTCAAATGGACGCGATTGTGCAATTTGGGGCTGAGCTGACATCAGGGTCCTCCGCAAATTTCCAGCTTGCGAAGCTCTTTGGAGCTCGAGATTCTCGCGGCGGCATGGCTTACATACCTTCCTTGCTCGCCATTTCATTTAGGTGTATAACACCAATTCCCAAAAACTACTTCATATACTTGCATTTGTATATTCCAAGAGCATCTTTTTGGCTCTCAAGTGCATAGGCTCAGTTTAGGGTATTCGCCGTACGACGCGACCGACGAAGGCCCGGCAGTCATCTTCCAAGACCTACCCGCTCTTTACCTCCCTCCCTCCCTCCCTCCCCGCCATCGATAGAGAAGCCCCGCCATAAGACCTACCTGCCCAACAATGACTGCGCACGAGGGATGAACGCAATGATTGTCAGGAGTCTTGGGAGGGCTCCTACCTCGCGCCCGACATGTATCGGACTTTTCAGGGCCCAATTGGTCCCTCAGTCGCTGTCACTGCTTCGGCGGCCTTGCGGAGCTCCCACCCGGGTCCCCCTCGCTGCGACATCGCAGAGGCTGGCCCTTGAACGATATGCCTCGAATAACGCGTCAACAACGACAACCACGACGACGACGACAACGAACGCACCTCAAAAGGATGTACAGAAACTGGTCGCCGAGACACCCAAAAAGCCCGCCACGTCCGCCAAGGACCCTTTGGCCACGGTAGAGAAGAGCGCGCAGGAGCAGCGAAAGGCCGACTGGGCCATCATGAAAGAAATGGCTCACTACTTGTGGCCCAAGGACAGCCTGTCTACCAAGCTTCGAGTCGGCCTAGCTGTCACCCTCTTGATCGGCGCAAAAGTACTCAATGTACAGGTGCCCTTTTACTTCAAGAGCATTGTGGATGCCATGAACATCGATGTCGGTGCTATGGGTGGTAATGCCGCCATGATTGCCGGCAGCATGATTGTGGCCTACGGCGCAACGAGGATAGGCGCCACCGTCTTTCAAGAGCTGAGAAATGCAGTCTTCGCCAGTGTGGCACAAAAGGCCATTCGGAAGGTCGCGGCCAACGTCTTCGATCATCTGCTGAGGCTGGATCTCAACTTCCACCTCACAAAGCAGACCGGCGGTCTCACCCGGGCCATCGATCGTGGTACCAAGGGCATCAGCTTCCTCTTGACCAGTATGGTCTTTCACATTCTGCCTACGGCCCTGGAGATCACCATGGTCTGCGGCATCTTGACCTACCAATACGGAGCACAGTTTGCCGCCATCACGGCCTTGACCATGACAGCCTACACTGCCTTTACCATCTGGACAACCGCTTGGAGAACAAAGTTTCGCCGACAGGCCAATGCTGCCGACAACAAGGCTTCAACCATTGCTGTTGATTCCTTGATCAACTACGAAGCTGTCAAATACTTCAATAATGAAAAGTTTGAAGTTGCGCGCTATGATAAAGCTTTACTCGGCTACGAAAAGAGCTCCATAAAGGTCGCCACCTCGCTGGCCTTTTTGAACAGTGGCCAGAACATCATATTTTCCAGCGCATTGACAGCCATGATGTACCTTGCAGCCAACGGTGTGGCGTCCGGCTCATTGACCGTGGGCGACCTGGTCATGGTGAACCAGCTAGTTTTCCAGCTGTCTGTGCCACTGAACTTTTTGGGATCCGTATATCGCGAGCTTAGGCAATCTCTTCTAGACATGGAGACACTGTTCAATCTACAAAAGGTCAACGTGTCCATCAAGGAGCTCCCCGATGCCAAACCACTCCAGCTTGTCAAGGGAGGCGAGATCAAGTTTGAGAATGTGTCATTTGGCTACCTCAAGGATCGTCCAATTCTAAAGAACTTGAATCTCACGATTCCCGCCGGCAAGAAGATTGCCATAGTTGGGCCCAGTGGCTGTGGAAAGTCTACGCTGCTCCGACTTCTATTCCGTTTCTATGACGTTGACAGCGGCCGCGTACTCATTGACGACCAAGAAATCAAGAGCGTCACTCTTGATTCGCTGAGGCAATCCATTGGTGTTGTTCCCCAGGATACACCACTCTTCAATGATACGGTTGGACACAACATTAAATATGGCAATATGGCTGCCGGCGAATCCGAGATCATCGCAGCGGCCAAGAGAGCGCGGATCCACGACATCATCGCCAGTTGGCCTGCAGGTTACGACACAAAGGTGGGCGAGAGAGGAATGATGATCAGTGGTGGCGAAAAGCAGCGCCTGGCTGTCTCGAGGCTCATACTAAAGGATCCGCCACTGCTCTTCTTTGACGAGGCAACCAGTGCACTGGATACCCACACGGAGCAAACGCTCATGCAAAACATCAATAGCATTCTTAAAGAAAAGGCTAGAACAAGTGTTTTCGTTGCACATCGTCTAAGGACAATATATGACGCCGACCTCATCATCGTCTTGAGAGAGGGCAATGTCGCCGAGATGGGCACGCACAAAGAGCTCATTGATCGTGGCGGGCTGTACTCGGAACTCTGGAGTGGTAAGTCGATTACCCCCTCCCTCTTCCCATATTTACTGGCTTGTATATACTGACTGGCATGACGATAGCCCAAGAAACTCTATTCAGTACCGACGATGTAAAGGATGCTGCTGTGGGAGATAAAAAAGAATAAGCCGACATTGTAGAGATTTAAAGGCAGTTGTGAGGCCGCAAGGCATGTTTGAAATGTAAAACGACATGTAGTAAATATCTCGCTGAATGCAAATCCCAAACACACATATATGACATCTCGTTCCAATGGCTCTATCATTAAATTCCTACACAAGCACGTGGTGGTCTACCAAGGGAGGGGAGGGGGAAAAAAAAAAGTCCGAGGTATCGATGTGGCTTTGGCAGCTGCATGACGGTGAGTGTTATCATCACAGTTGAAAGTTGTCATCTACGGCTCTAGATTGCAAAGATATTGACGCTCATGGGACTTTGCATATCGATTATCATCTCTTCATCATTATTCAATATACCAGTAACCAAATGACAGCAGACGTCTTTGAATGGGCCCTAGTGAATGGTGATGATCCTCTCATTTGAAATAAATAGCGTAAGGTCGTATAACTGGCGGGAGCCCTTGAAGGACATATTCCACCAATGGGGTTGATTCCCATCCGCATAGCTCACGCGTTACCGTAATTTATAGTGGACGAAGAACCCCCTGTGCTGACCGTGCCGCAGCGCTGGGTGAGGGGCTTTGAACGCTTGCAGTTGGGGAAGGCCCTGGCAGCCCTGCCCGTCATGCGGAGAAACATCCTGACTAGCATGGAATCGGTTGTATGTTCGCTTGCGATGCCTCATCTCCGAGTACCGCGAGTCCATTATAATCCTGGGGTCGGTGTGCCATGGCCAGCCCACGCGAGCAACATAAATAGGCCTTGATGCGAGCAGAGAAGCAAGGAGGTCCAGGTGTCTTTTTCTCTCAGCCTCATTGTGCTCTTGTATGGACCTGTAAACTTGTTACCACTACAGCAAAGACTTTGAAACACCCTGTAAATACGATAGAAGTTTCATTGGTTCGTGATAATGAGGTACTCGACGTTCGCCGGCGTGTTGCCGCTTCTTGCTTCGGCCACGGCTTCGCCATCTTCAAAGGGCGTTCACAAGAGAGACGATCACGTGTCCCCGCGCCCAGACATCATATACTCACCCGAAACACCCTCGACGGCACCGCCAAATCCCAAGCAGCGTTGCAAGACTTGCTTTGTCGAGAGCCACGGGGATGGTGTCACGGATGACTCGGACTACATCTTGGATGCCTTCAATGAATGCAACAACGGGGGACATGTTGTGTTCCGGGAAAATGATACCTATATTATCGGAACGGCCATGGACTGGACCTTTCTCAACTCCATTGATATTGGTGAGTATCTTTAGAGGAAAACCAAAGCTGAAGAAATACATTATGGCTGACGCAGTTGTCCTCAGACATCCAGGGCAAGATCCTCTTCACCAATGACACCGACTATTGGCAGGCAAATTCTTTCCCATTTGTCTTTCAAAATGTAACGTCGTTTTTCAAGCTCGGAGGCAACGACGTCTTCATCTACGGAGGTACGTAAACCTCACATGACAAGCGTCACTCAACCGTTGAACTCTACTGGTCAAACTTTTGAGCTAATCCATCAATCTTCAGGAGGAACCATTGACGGCAACGGGCAAGTGTGGTACGAGGCTTATGCCGCAAATATCTATACCTTGCGGCCAGTCTTGTTTGGCATTGACGGTCTCAACAACAGTATCATTGCCGACCTGGTATTGAGATACTCGCCCGAGTACTACCATTTTATTGCCAATTCATCCAATGTTGTCTTTGACAATATCAATATTGCTGGAGGCAGTAGAAATGCCTCGGTCACAGCCAAAAATACCGATGGGTGGGATACATACCGCAGTGACAGTATCACTATTCAAAATTCGGTCATCAACAATGGCGATGGTGAGCTGCGATTTTCTTCTACTTGTCCTGGTAATTTCTGTGCCCCCATGTGACTAATGAACATTGCCTAGACTGCGTCTCCTTCAAGCCCAACTCAACCAACATTCTGGTCCAGTCGCTCTTCTGTAACGGCAGCCACGGCATCAGTGTCGGCTCACTAGGACAATATGTCGGCCACTATGACATTGTGGAGAATATCTACGTCGCCAACATCTCCATGCACAATGCGACGGACGGAGCTCGTATCAAGATCTGGCCCAACACCCCTTCGGCTCTGTCAGGCGATCTACAGGGCGGAGGTGGCGACGGGCGCGTCAATAACATCACCTACACTGACTGGACCATTGACAATGTCGACTACTCGATCGAGGTCGACCAGTGCTACGGCCAAAGCAACCTGACCCTCTGCCTCGAGTACCCCAGCCCGCTGACCATTACCAATGTCGTTTTCAACAACTTCAAGGGCGTAACGAGTAGCAAGTACCAGCCGCAGGTGGCGACGTTTGCCTGCAGCTCCGAGACGGCCTGCTCCAATATCGTATCGACCGAGTTTGACGTGCTGAGCCCCAATGGCACGAATCAGGTCTATTGTCTCAACTTTAATCAAACCTCATTGGATGGAGTCGAGTGCACGACTGTATTCAAGGGATTCAACTAAGTTCTGGAATGATACACAACATTATGATCCCATGGGATTTATTGATAGACAATAATATACATCACATTGATAAAGCAAACGCAGGACCGCAGGAGTAAATATCCCACTACCACCGTGAAGGATTTGGTTTGGATGAATGATTACACACCCAGGAAAGTGATAGAAACCAGATGTCCTGTAATTCTGGACAAAAGTCTCTTGGGTCACACAAAAATTCTTTCTGCTTCCATATTCATGTGATGAGTCGGAGAAAGGGACAGTAATTATCATCTCAGGTAATACCCTGGTAGGCAACCACTCATATGAGAAGGACCTGCAGCCGAATCTGTCCTTGATTTGAAGGCATATCCGTCCAAGCAGACACCTTGAGGGCATATGGCGATGTTGGATGGGCAAGTTTCCCAACTCACCATCAAGTTTGATTGGGTCTTGGCACAATGCCGAGTTTATATTAATTCGGCGCCGGAGAGACGAGCCGAGCCCGGACTCCAAATTATAACCTTTTTGCCAACCTTCACAGCAGATTGCACTGTCGGAGAAAGGATCAACTGAATTAGAAGCTAGTTCGCTGAGGACAGTGGCATGGAAATACCCACGGCGAATATGAGGAACAAGTTCTATTCGTTTAGCTGGATATTGTTGGCAGTGCCGCAAAGGTGGAAGTCATCGGCGCCACTACGAACCCTCGGTGAACTCAAAATTTGGGGGCATCCAATCGACCACCGCCCTCTTGTAGTGTACCTGCAGCTACGGCCCTTATATAATAACAGCTTCACCCCGCTCCTAGCCAAGTTTTGTGGTTTCCCCCAATTCCCAGCTCACATGACAAACTCCTTCTCGTGGTCAAGGACGCTTCTTCATAAACAAGATTATCCGTGGCTCTTCGTTATCCATTCCCCTGATATCCCCGACGTTTCAACTCAAGGAATATTCTCAATTTTTCTGCTCACATATTGTCATCATGTCGTCCCATGTAGACGACAGGCTCCGCTCTCCCCATGACATGAATGCTCTTCCCCAAGACCACTCACTGGGCGGGAATGCAGCAAACGTGGAGGGATCATCAACAACAACACCAAATCAAGGACACAAGCACAGGCCACGCCGGATGCCCGCCAGAAGACGTCGGGGATCATCATCTCATGGTATGATTCTCGACTTGGCAACAGACTGCGAGGAGCGCGCAGACCCGTCGCATGAGACGCAAGATGAGTCCGCCCTAGACCAACCTGGCTTTGCTCCGGCATCATTCGAGTACACTGGCCTGGACCCAGACTATGTGACGGCGTATCAGCCGACGCCTCCTCACTCGGGCAGAGACGGCGACGACGTGCCCCGAACCTGGCACATTGAACACGCTGTGGTTGCCAGGCCAGCTCTGCAGTCGCCAGAGCAAAGTGTCAATAACAACACCCAAGTCGAAATTCCTATGAATACCAGAGTACCGGCCACCCACAGACACGTTCCTCATGCCCCGGAAGAGTCAAACCCAACGTCTGTGCCCGTGTCGACGACTCCCATGGGACACGCTTTGGAGAATAGAGCATTCTCTGCATCCCCAACCAGCCCATATGCCACAATGCCAAACTACATGTCTGCCGACGATGGGTGGTATTCTGAACCCGAACCAGCACCCCGGGAGACCGACAATGATGCCCCGCATGTCCAGCTCGATCACCATGCAGTCGTGACGATACGTCTGCGTTTTGATGATGACGAGCAATGAGCCGTCTCGTATGAGTTTTTCTTTTGGGGCGTGCGAGGAAATCCGGCGGGTTTCAGTATTGTCCTTCATGGTGGCATTAGGTATTTGCATCACTTTCTTCCTTCTCATGTTTGTTTTGGGTCTTGCTTGCATTCCTGGTGATCGGGTGTGTTTAATGGATTGGGAAAAATCGGTTGGCATGGTCGGTCCCTCAAAACTTCGTTTTCATGGTCAGCGGTTCAGGGCGATGCATTGAATGATTTCGAATAATCGATAAAAAGACAGGAGTTATGAACACTTTGCATTTTGGTCTTAGGATCCCGGTTGGGATTCACACAGTTATGGACGGGGGATAAATCAGATCGATACCTGGATTTGTCCATCCACGGCTTCAGGATAGTTTGAATGTTTGGTTTGCCGTTTTTAGTTTGATTCAATCATGTTTTCCACCACTGCAATGGAGTATGGCGATTCACCCTTTGTAGTGGCAATGGTAATCCATTGATCGGTCGCCCGTCTTCAGTGATTAATATCAAGTATTACAGCACAAAGATCATTGGTGAACGGTACAAGTCTGCACAGTCTTTTGGAACGGGTTTACACATTTTGATATGGTTCAGGTGAGTCATGTTCAGTCGTAAATAAAAGGATACTTGTTATATACATGACGAAAATGGAGGAGGAAAAAAAACGGGTTTCTTCCATCTCTTCATGTGTATCCGACATGATATCGTCGCCCGACCAATGCTGTCGCCCATGCTTCCAGTATGCGTTCTTCTAGGCATACTTATGTGTTATGGAAACGAAGAGAATGGAACTAGGGTTGTTGGGGTATTTAATAGATCGTAGTTGGTAAATGGTACGACGTTTCGTAGGCAGGCAGAGCCGGTCCTATTTTTGGCAGCCGGCAAACCGCGCCGCGATATTGCACCGTGGCGGCGTTGATCGCTCCTTTCTCCCGCCCCGGGCTTCGGACGGGAGATATGCGCGGAGGGATCTGCGTGAGCACCTTCTAATGCGAGAAGGATGGTCATCCCGGTAGCAATGCTACCCGGCCAGATGACCTGGTGAAAGAATAAGGTGAAAATGGTATAATATATCCAACGAAAAGCTGGCATGTTCGGAAAGTTGAAATGTGTCATAATCGTGACAAAGTTGTCCTCATGGACAACACATGCTAGGGAGGAAGAGTCCCGCTCGTTTCTTATTGTTGCTTTGGTTTTTTGTCCTTGTTTTCTTCTCGAGTCCATGGCCTCTACCGGACTTCGCGGACGTCGACGGTGTTCATCCTCCAGCTGTCGACGGCACCGCTCGTCTTGGGCGAACTGCCAAAGCCGGGCATGGAGGAGAATCGGTTGAGCTTCTTCTTTTGCGCAAGCGTTGGAGTCTCGACGTCGAAAGCCGGTGACCGGGGCTCCTCAATGCTCTTGCGGCGGCGGGACTGCTTCTCCCGTGGTCGTTGTTGGCGTTCTTCAACGTCGTATTCTGAGGGAGAGTTTGGTGACGACGACGCAGCGCTGCGAGAAGACGACCCGGTGGTGTTTGGGCTGTTGAAGACGTACTCACCGTCCACGTAGACTGCATTGCTGGTAAAGGTGGTGCGTCGGTTGCGGTTGCGCGTATAACGCTGCTCGAGCCGGTAAAGCTCAAGCTTTGCCTGAATCTTGTCGAAGAAACCCATGTTGTTGTTATTGTTACTTCTTCTTCTTCTACTCTTTACTCGGCGTTATTTGCTATCCGGTCGTCTATATAGTCTTGTATAGTTTCTAGCTTGGTGAAGATGGAATGAGAGATTCTTGCGCCGTTCTGTTCTCTTCTTGTATTCTTGTGAATCGTCACAGACGTGAATGACAAGGAGCTGCTACGGTGCACCGAGAACCGCAAGGGACAAGACGAGCCGGTACTGCGGGAGATGGTGGCTTTGTATGTATATACGTATCCCCAGTCTTCTTCGTCTGATGTGTTGTTGCTTGTCTCGGGTGTTTCGGTTTAGCGTTGATCAATGCCGCCCTCTTGTATTATAGCGAGATGGTAATAGTTTGCTTTTCTGTAATTGTCCTGCTGCTCCCTAACCTAGAGTTGTTGTTTCAAACCCTGGAGTTGAAAAAACCAGCGAGAAAGTGTCCGGTAGGAAATGAGTGTATAGGACAATGTCGTTGGAATGTCTTGGAGAGATATACTGCACACACACACACACACGCGCGTGCAGCTGTTGCTCGCCTCGCTCGATGTGGACGGGGGCGTGGAAGCAATATAGGAAAGGTTGGGGACAGGACTGAGCTGGGAAAGAAAAGAACAGGGTCAAGGGGAGGGATATGAGCAGGATAGGAAAGAAAGAAAAAAAAAGTGTGGGCTTGTCCCAGGGAATGATTGACTTGACCCGAAAGAGTGATCGTACCTGTCTATCGGCTGGGCGCACGTTGGTTGTCGACCTGGGACCCGTCGGACATCTCTCTCGTCTCCTCCTCTGATAGCGGGCAGAAGTGGCAGGGGCCCTAGGGGACACCACCCGTGTTAGGCAAAGGTTCCAGAATCTATGCCAACAAACGGGAGGGGTCCAGTGGTGTGTCGGTGGGAAAGTCTGTCGGCAGCGGGGCAGCAGTTTTGTTACAAGCGGTTGAATGGCAGAAGCATGGAAAAGAGAGGGGGAAGAAAAAAAAAAAAAAAAAAAAAAAGGGGGTAGGGGCTAGACTACACTAGAATGGTGACATTGCATGAATCGAAATGCTTCATTGCATTCTTCCAGTCTTCCTCTACCTCTTTGATCGTCTGGACCTTTCGCGGCCTACATGCAGCCAGACTATTACATACCAGCCCATTCAACCAGCCAGACAGCAGACAAGCTGAGTCGAAAGATGAGCAGCGGACAGACGAAGGAACTGGCAAACTGGAGCTACACTACACTGGTTCGAGCTAGAGCTAGAGTTGCTAGTATAGAACCGGATATGGAGCTGGAGTTGGAGCTGTTGGGCCCAGCGGGCAAAGTGGCGCCAGAAAATCATCGCAGAGAGCTCGTCCGTCGCAAATCAATGCGACCGACGGGCCATCGAGATTAGAACCCCAATCCAACGGGCAGATTTAGCAATGAGACGGCTCAGCACGCGATAGGCTTGCGTTGCGAGCGCTGTTGGCTGGTTCTGGTGAATTAGACAAGGATGAGGAGATGTGCTGTCTGAGCCCGCCCGCCGTCTTGCCCATCTCCCGATCTGCAATGTCTGCTCGGTCCTTTGCACACGCTGCAATTGAGCTTATTAGGGAAGTACGCCGTAAACCTTGTTGGTGTTGCCAAACGACTGACGACTAACGACAGCCAAAGAGCAAACTGTTGACTGCTGTGCTTGAGAGGCGAAAGAGGAGCTGGGACAGGCAAGCAGTGGCAAAATGGGGTCATTCTTTTAGTGCTCCGGCGCACTGATCACGGACTGTTCTGGCTCTTCGGGTGCCCTGAATTGCCCCTGTCAACGCAGGGAAGAACCCTCGGCGTGATTTCCAGCAAGAGATGGCGTGCCCCAGTGTAAAATGCACCTAGCAGCTAGGTGACCTACCTACCACTAACAAGGTCGGTGATACGTTGCCAGACCTCGTGTGCTATCACGGTTAGCTGGCAGCTGGCCAAGCTGGCTTGGGCCCAATTGGAAGCCATCGGAGGGCCCCGGTCTGGAGATGCAGGGGTGTTCTTGGGGCCCCTTTGCAGTCCCCTCCCTCTGCCCAGGGTTGCCCTCTCTGCATCCATCTGCCACGAGGTCTTTAAATGGGCTCCTGGCTCGTGCCCCTGATCCGGTACGTACCTACTCTCCCAAAGAGCACTTGGAGATCAAAGACCTTCAGAGAGGGAGAGTGGGAGAGATACAAACCCAAGTAGGATGATGGCCTCTCGTGTTCCTCACTATGACCCCATGGCCCAGGTACGGCCACAAAGGTCCGTCCGCAGATCCGCGATTAATACATAGCACTTCGCCTAACCACGGACTTGGAACGGGCAGCAAAGACGGGAAATCAAGAGGCGCAACGTTCATCGCCCCGGTGTTCCTTCTCGTGCGTGCCGGTGGGGCGCACACATCTTATATTTATTACCTGGGACCATGTACATATTATGAACCTCGCAAAGAACAACCGGTTTCGTCTCAGTTGGGGTTTGTTCAGACATTCAATCTACGGTGTTCAGGCAAGCATGGAGATTATTGACAAATGCCAACAACCGTGCTTTGACTTTGGGTGCCCATGGTCCCACGGCAATGGCTCGGCACCTCGGTTTCAGAACATCTCGATGCATTTATGCATTGCGGGATGGGATCACCTCGATCAGCACAATGGTGTCATGCCAATGTCCAGCGGCCTGACTGGTTACCTCGTAGATCAACGACAGATTCCCCCCTCCCCCGTCCGGTCGTCTGAAGGACGCACTTGCTCCATTGTGAGCAATCGCTGCCGGCCAGATTCTAAAAGGGCATGACCGAGTCAACATTGCGAGAGTCAAGTCCCTTACATCCGGTACGGAATACCTACCCTCTGCCGAGTCCTGTAAGATCCATGTTCCAAGACCGGACCTTGTCTGCGCCGGCGTCTTCCATCCAGATAAAGTCATGCCAGATGCGTGGTCGCGGACAAGAATACCAAGACCAGTTGCGTTTCCGGCGCGGAATTCGTCTGATGTGTGAGTGAATGCATATATGAGTTGCAGCAGACAATTGAGGGTGCATAATGTAGTATTCCGTACCTAGTTTAACTAGATCTGCATGCCCTGCCTACCTCTGGCTGCCCGCAACCCAATGGTTTCCAATCGACTGATCGATCAGGACGCGATCGACATGTAAAAATTTCGCGGAAAGAAAAGGCATGGAAGTAATAGAGGATAGGGCTGGGCTGTATGGATGACTGGCTGACCTTGTTTGGTGGTTGGGTGGCAGCAGTAGTAGCTGGTAGTAGGTGAATCTAGTCTCTCTCTAATAAAACCAGTGCGCTACCTAGTAGTTTTAGTAGGGCATCTTTACCCATTCCAGGTTCAAACTTGACCTGCCATTGCTATTAGTGCCACCGGTTCGATCCTGCGCCGATGAGACCGGTGCTGCTCGACATTTCCATCTGCTTGGGGTATCCTATCTCTTTAACATAGGCATAAAATAGACTTTTTCTTTTTTATTCCCCCGGAATTAAACAATAGTACCAGTAGTCCACCTACCTCATCAATTAACCCTATCTACTGCTGCGCCATGTTTACGTCAAAGTAATCTCAGTGAGCAGGCAGAGGAAGGGCTGGAGGTCCGACACCACATAACTGACGGATGGCCCTCGACAGGTATGAGAAAGCCTCTCATGGTCCAGCGGCTTTGCAGTCGAGTGACTATCCAGAGACGACAAGCAAATGCAGCCAGCACAGTATGGGGATAACCGGAAATGGCCACTAAAGACCTCAGCGAATCAAGCCAACCAATGCCCAAGGCTTCCCGAGACAGCCCCAAATAGAGGATACCAAGTACCATGCTCCTATGCAAAGGTAAGTTGTTGTAGTAAGATAATGAGCGTGTTGGCGCACTTCAGCCCTGCAAAAGCATTCATTGGATGACACAGTCTAGTCCGAGGGTAGAGAGACTCTACTAAATCATCACTTGTGCAATCTGCTTCGTAGAGGTTGAATTGGAAGTAGGTAGAGGCACCGTGCCCACGCGCCACCCACTATAATATACGTGCAATTATCTGGAAACTGCTTATTTCCAACATGTCGCTGTGTTTCGGCTTGGGTAAAGTATCAATGCAGCCATAGTTTACACGATTGATGTCGTCATGCGTCATCAATGTCCGCTTGTTCATTCACCAACCCGGCGGATACTCATTGAGAACTCGGTTGTAACGAATATCTGAAAGTGGCAGCCATCCCCTTTTCGAAACGAATGGGGGCATATGACTTGGGCCATGTTCTGCGACGTCAAATTGATGATATCTACGCTGGCGGCCCGCATCATGGTTCACAGCAAATGCAGGCACCCACAGTCGCCGTTCAAAAAATGTATTCCTTTGATGAAAAGAAAAGTATCATATTCCATAGAAGGACCTTGACTGCTATGCGGGACTCCTGCTACCAGGAATAAGTGGCCTCGGCCAATAACATGAACTGTCGTCCTCCAATCTAGGAAATATGGTTGACCATCCGCGTCTTGTCGCCCCCACTTTCCTGCTTTAGTAAAAGACCTGGAATAATACCTAGGTACATATACGATCCGGCTATGTTGTACCTAGATATTATCATCGCCATAATACTTGGGGGCCTTCATCATCAGTCTACCGGACAAACTCCACCCGAGAAACATTGATCTAGTTCTGCCTCCAAGCACCATCATGGAGACTGGTATTCATTTCCGACGCAGCCGTATTTACCAAGGGCAAGACTTTTACACCAATTCGGGTGAAATAAATGGATCTAAAAGTTCCTCGTTACACCCGGCGCGATACCCTCCAACAGGGTTTGCAATTCTGACCACAAGAGGTCTTGAACCTGCTTATTTTCCAATACAATAGAAGATGGCTCGGTGATTCGGCAGTCTTCCAGATATTTCCCATGGGACTCGGCACCCTGACTACCTCCATGGACCAACGTTCTACTTCCTTGCTCGGTGGACCTCGCAAGAGCAGTCTTGGTCACAGAAAATGCAAACTTCTGAATGCCCTCCGCCTCACGTGCCAGATTGGAATGACACAAGCCCGGATTGATGAGGTTGATGGTGACTGGGTAGGAATCTGCAGGGTATTCTTCCGCAATGGCGCGGGCGACAAAAATGCCCACGAGTTTGGAAATGGGGTATTGCTCACGCCAGTGGACACCGTTGGCATAGTTCTTGTCATTGAGCGAAGCAAATACACTGGGCTCCGACTTTTGCGGGAATTGGGTATGCCTGTGAGAACCGGAGCTTGTAATGGTGAGGGTCGGGCGAATACCAAACTCTGCCGCCGACGCCTTGAGCTTGGGCATGACGGACGCAACCAGCAGAAAGGTCGAGATGACGTTGATGGAAATATTGGTCTCGACGCCGTTGACTTGAGAGTATTTTGCAGAGACCAGGCCGGCATTGGCGTGGAATATGTCGACGCGATCCAGTTCTGCTTCTAGGCGACTGCTAAATGCTCGGATGTCGTCGTAGCTCGCTAGATCGAGCTTCCACACGTCAATGTCCACGTCTGGCGCCGCTGTGGTCTCAATGTCTTCCTTTGCGTCCTTTCCTTTGTCGATATTACGGACCACAAGAATGAGCTTTTTGGCACCTAGGCGTGCATAGTGCCTCGCTGCCTCCTTGCCTAGACCTGTATTACTGCCTGTAATGACAATGGTCTTTCCAGCATATGAGCGTTCAGGATATGGCAGTTTTCGTGTCTCAATGAGTTGACTGCGCAGAAAATTCATGATGATGATTGGGTTTCTGATTATCTCCTACAATTGATGCAGGCTTTGGCTGGACACACAATGTGAAATTATAAAAGTTGGCTGGCTTTGCTCATTCACTAAATGGTGGGGAAAACAGACAGATCCTGTCGGCAATTCTCGCGAACAATCCTGAACAGTCTTTTTATACTCACTGGACACGGGTGACAAAATGAAGACAACTGTGTCGGAAGTTTCGGCGAATACCGAAATCCGGAGGCAGGTCAGCATTCCTTCATGGGTTGATGCTACAAGCACCCAAAGTGAGAGAGGATAGGTCCAAAACTTTTAACGAGTTGTTGACGGCCATTTCGGTCTTTAAAATTTTGCTGTTGCCTGGAGGCGGCCTGTTGAATGGTAGACCTCGTGAATAGCCCCGGTGGAATTCCGCTGTACGGACCGAGAGCAAAAATGAAGATAGAATAGGAATAGGTATCTTGGGTAGATTGCAACAATAGCTTCATATTAGAAGCAAAGGATGAGAAAATCGTCCGTGTAGCTACAATGCAAATGTAAAAGAAATCTCAGAGTACCAGACTTTTGGTGAGTCTAAAAATTGCCGTTGCAACTGATGCTGTTGTAATCCTCCATCGGCCTCAGTCCTTATCGTGGGGACAAGTGTCTTGCTTCGTGGTAGAAATTTTATAGCATTATTTTTGCCAACTAGAGCTTTTTTGAGGCAGGTCGCAGTTTCTCACTTAATCGGTGATAATATTGTCGAGCAGAAACAACATCTTTTGCTCTCCTCTCAGCATAAACAGCATGATATGGATCTGTTGTATGCACACGGCCTACTTGGTGTGAGGAATCAGAGGCAAGGCGAACTTCTTGGGCAGCTATGCGGGCCGCAGCGGGACCGGCAATAGACTTGGCGTATGCTGCCCATATCAAGCAGCTTTCGTCCCTCTCAGTGGTAGGGCAGGCCCGGCTTGGGCGAGACGAGCCCTCGCATCCCGCACACCGGACGCCCGGAGCATAGCTTGGTATTCCCCTCATGTTTTCCCGATCGCCATCATTGTTATCGTGGGCCATACGCTTTTCGGCGAAATTGGCTGCCGTATTCCCCCCCTTTGAAGTGGAAATAACTGTGCTGTTCCCAGCTGCTTGCTTAAGAAGTCCATAATAGAATGCAAAAGCCGCGTGGTCCCTGCGGTCAGACAAGGCGCCGAGGGGATGAGGCGCGATTTCTAGGCCATGTGCAACTCTGATGTGTTTACAAAGGTTGCTTCGATTAAAGAACCGTTTGTCGATGTGGCAGAGGTTGTCAGTTTCGTCATCGACGTGAACACGACAGTATACCTCGCCAGGTGTAACGATGAGTTTCCCAAGCTCGTCTGTCTCAAATCTGGGCAGAGTTTGCCTTCTGATATTGTACTCCTTGTTCTCGTACCACTCATAGGCCTCGGTAGACGAGTAAGACATGCTCTCCACACTGGTCAAAGGCAATGGCTTTCCTTGGCAGAAAGGTTTTGCACAAGAGCAAGGATCCTAAAGTGAAGGTTATAACGAAGGCGATTGCTTGTCGGTCACTAGATTGATAAACAGCAGAGGGGAGTTTGCAAACATGAGCAATGTTTGGCAGGGTCTCAAATTCTGGGATCAATGATGTTTATCAAAGCGATAAGCCCACGACTCGACCGCTCACCGGCCCCGCCACACTAGCCACTCTTACCAAATCGGCGAGGAACAGGGTGCGAAGAAAAACCTTGCTCGATTGCAGGTAAAGATCATGATATCGGAATGAAAAACCGATAGACTTCCTGTTTCAGTTTGGCGATTTCCTAATAGTGTAGAAACTGCTCGGAACTGATGTCTGTACCAGTAGACATGCTGGTACGAATCAGGAAGGAATTAGACTCGATCCGCGAGCTATACGTGCCATAATAAATGAAAGCAATATGTCGAAACTGGTTCACTGTGCCTTAGGAATAGTTATCGGAAAGCTGTCACGTTGTATCCGGTCCTAGGATAGGCCAAGGTACTAAAATGAACGATTAGGGCCCATCGTTTGGACATTGTTCTAGATACCACTGCAGCATAAAGCAAAGAGAATATACACTTATAGAGTATCTTTGACCACTTGACTGAAAAGAATTACCGCAGGTACTAGGTAGGTATGAACTTCGCAGAATGCATGATGTACTTTTTATAGAGATAAACACAATGCTGAGTGTATTTCAAGCCAGCTCAACCTCGATTACGCTCTCTACCGCCCTGTCGTGTCGATCGATGCGAACCACTCTGAGTCTGACGGCCTCGATCATCTGCTTCCAGTCTGCCTCTGTTCTCTCCCTCCCCGAGGTCATGGTCATCAAACACATATCGATGGCTCCTGCAAAGGATGTGGCCCCCTTGGGTGGCAAGACAACTTCATAGATCAATAGTTTGCTGTACCCCTTCGTCATGGCGTCCCTGATGCGCTCCACTACGAAGTCTATGGTCAGCAGGACAAGCGCAAAAAATAGTTGTTAGGATTCATTCGTTATGCTCGAGACGTCATGCAACAGAAGAAATGAACCGACGATTCGCATAATTAGGTACTTACAGATGCGGATGCAGTCGGCATCTGGCCAGTCATGTAAAACAGCGTGCAAAAAATAGGCCCGGGCGCCAAGCAGAGGCTGCGGATTGTAAAAATCATGCTTCATGCGTGAAATACGCGAGTCTAGCCGCGGTCTCCCTTCATGAACAGCCTTCTGGTCCAATTCGTTTTGGGCGTCCACGATTCCGGGCAGATCCTGCACAAAGAGGATGCCGGCCGGGAGGGACGGGTGACGAGCGAGGAGACGGTTTGTGTCCAAGCCGTGCAGTCCACCGACATCGACAAAAAGAGGTGGTGCCTGGGCCGAAGATATATCCGCACCGTCGACAAGACGGTTCGTATCATAAACTGCTGTCCAGTCCATCTTGTTGGCGGTCAGTCCACCCACTGTAAATGATCAGTCTCTCAATCCGTTCTTAATTCGTACCAAGCAGTGTAAGAAAGGGCTCACTTAATGCCCAAAAACTCCCTCCAATCTCTGGTTCTCTCTCGCATCGCTCCCAATATGGAAGCCCGTATACGTCGGTGTAGTTGTCAAACTTGCTGAGATTAAGCGGTTCCACATAGCCGACCTTGGCAAGGAATTTGGGTAGATGCAGACCACTGGGCCACGAATGATCAATGCTTCGAATAATATCAGCACAGTGGACTGGTTCAAGGACATGAATACACACGTCATCTGCATCATCTTGCCGATTTCACCTCCCATACCAAGGGAGAAAGCAGTCGGCTTCCAAGTATCGACATCGACTTCCTCGACTGCGTGACATGCAGTGAGATGCCGCAATATACGTCCTGTGTCAGTCCATCTTGGGGATTAGATGGGCAGGTCTTTGACTTTCAAATCAACAGGTTGTGTCTATATAGATAACTTACGCAAAAGATTCGGTTCGACAGCGGTGGTACACATTGCCAGAATATCCGTCAAGGACCTTGATGCGGCCGGGCAATCTTCTCTGTCGAGATCGGCCCATTTGGTCCAGATCCCCAGATCCTTGAGCAGGAGAAGACCAGCGACATACATTGGCTGCTCGGCCGTTAGCGACCATGCCCTTTCAAAAGGCGTTTCGAGTCGGCTAAGGAGAGCCCGGGCAGCCTCTTTGGCCTCGAACCGATCCGATTCCGTGGGAAAGTCATCCTTCTGAATAGACTTCAGCAATTTGATATTATCTGTGGGCATATTTGGCGCGATCTTTTGTCTTGTAAAGTAGACATCTGAATAATGATAGTTTAGAATTGGTCGAAACCCCCTCTTTATAGCCCAGAGTCTATAAGCAAGATGACTGCATGATTATAGTCCAATGGAAAGGGCGTATAAGCGTGGGCTCCATTCATGACGGCATACGCCACTATAGGTATAGATCCAGACGTCGGCAATGCAGTCTGCATATCTTGGCTCCGAGAGTGAACTGCCGCCGCTTTAGCGAGATCGCAATCTACATCACTCTCGGTTATACAGCATAACCCCTCTTTAGTATATTCTGTATAGTTACTAGAATATTAGAGCTTGTTCTGCAGTGATACCAAGTACTTCCAATGCATGAACCATGCTCTTGGTCCCCCCTAGCCTCCAACAGACATCGGCCACACAGATGACTCGATCATTTGCGATTGCAGTAAAGCACATTATGAGAGAAATTGGTTCCTTGAATTTTCATTGGCGACATTGGGCCTGTACTTTGCAGTAGCTAATGTCTCAGCCAGATGCCCGTATTTTACATATTTTGATATGAGTGGAGTGCTACAGAATGTGCTTAAGAACCCTGCCAAGATTATCTCAAGGATGCATTTTGGCTGATTTGAGTATTCAAGTCTGCTGACTCGGACTTAAATGACAGCAGCATCGATAGAATGATGACAAGGCGGTCCTGTGCTAAGCAACCCACTTCCATCCCTTCCCTTTCCCTTCGGCCCATCGCACTCCAATACAGCACGCAAAGGCGCCCAGCAATAGTGCCCCGTCCCAGTATGCGATACTGGCATACCCTCGCGTGCCATCACCTGAAGTACCAAGTAGCTTACCGCCAACAGGGCTGCCAAACATGGTACCCAGCCCTCTTACGAAGAGTATAAATGCGTTCACGGCGGCATAGTGACGGATGCCAAACACCTCGGCAATGAGAGCGGGGAACAAGGCATAGTATCCACCAGCTGAGACACTATACATGACAATGAAGACCAGCCAAAGCGAGGTGGACGATGACGAGGTTGCCATGACGCTCGTGAGCCAAAAGGCGAAAACACTGGACGCAGCGAGCAAAAGTGTGAGGAGAAGGGTATTCTGCCGACCTAGGCGGTCGCCGGCATATCCTGTCAAGATGCGGGAGACGGAGTTTATTGCATTACTGGCAGCAAGGAGGTTGGCCCCCCTGGCAGCATCGAACCCAAGAGTTACGGTATAGGAGGGTATAAAGGCCAGTGGGAGTTGCGCACCAGCAGCCTAGTAGTCGGGGAGGATTAGACATGAGTTCTCATGTAGGTATCTACTGTGGCTTTTTCAGAGTACCGACCTGAAGAAACGCCGCCACCACGGAGAAGAGAAACGTTGGTCTTGAACCCAAGGCTCGAGAGACATGGGTGTTGGGCCTCTCTGGGCGCTCCACTGCGGAGGCGGGAGCAAATCGACTTCGAGGGACTGAGCAGGCGATGGGAATGCCGGCAGCCAAATTAATGAGTGCATAGATTCTGAGGGTCCAACGGCCGCCGACCGAGCTGAGAAGCGCACGTATTATTGGCGAAAAAACGAGACCTCCGGCGCCAGCTCCAGCCAGGATCTAGGAGAGTTAGTAACATCACCTGAAATAATGCCAACAACAGTCCCTGCAAATTTTGTAATCCATTCGAGCATTGCCCGCTCATTTTGCGTCAGATAGGCGTAGTGTAGTCCTTCTTGAAATTTGCAAATCGAATCATGAGTGGAAACTTACAAATCCCATGGCCGTAGCTCGGTGCCGTGTGAAATACTCGGGCGCAGGAGCCAAAAGCGGAAAGTAGAATAGGGACATGCCAACGCCGACCAAGAAGCCCTGAGTAAGCAGGAGATGCCATAACGAGTGGCTTAACGAGGCCAGTGCGAAGCCTGTGGACATGATCAAAACTCCAGATACGGTGATCATTCTTGGAGTCAGGAATTGCAATATGCGACGGCGCCAAAGCCTACTCGTTGGTGAGTTTGATGCCCAGCTTCCGTGGTCGATGCGCGAAATGACGGGATTAACCACGATACCGCCACTCCAAGTGAGACCATAACATAACGTGCCAACAAAAGCCAGCATTGCAGTCGGTGGTGAGGCCTCTGATGCTGGAGAAGGCACCAAGACATCCTGGGCGGATGACAGGTAATACTCTTGGAAAACGCCAAAGCATTGATTGTATCCTATAGTGAGAGCTATAGTGCCAAAGGCTGACAACAGCACCGCAACCTGCTTCCGGTGAGAAATGGGCGGCAAAGCCGGAGTCGGCGCCGGGTCTGGATCCGGTGGTACTTGACTGCGCCGGCTCACAAGTTCGTGGCTTCGAGATTGAGATGCCATTCTCGTTTCGACAAGTACAATGAAGAGTGCTTGAGCAACAACATAATTCGGGGGAACATGTAAGATTTTGGTGGTTTAAGAATGGAATGCGGCGGGAATTAACCGGGTCTGGCTCGCTTCTCTGCACCTCGGGTACATTTCCGCATGACCATCTCAAATCAGTATAGTATATGTGCCCGTGAACTACCGACAATAAGCTTCCACATACGAGGTGCTTGTTGGCTTAATGTCTTGACCAAATACAGAATTCCATCTCATCACCAACCGATGGCATTCGCATGTTAACATCCAGGCTATCTATTTAGTGGGCGGCTTACTCGGTTCGAGCACTGGCCTCAAATTCCAACACTTGCCTTGCGTGACCTGATGAAAATCGGCCTGTGCTCTTCACGATAGTAAATCATGTTGCAAATATTGTAGTTCAAGAGTTAGAATGCCGAGATTTTAACTTTATTCCTCCCCACTCGGCTCTGTCGCGATTCTCACTGTTCTAAAAACTCTGCTGCGCGTGTAGCAGCTGACTTGGCATCGTTGCCTGAAGCCTTCTCCGCCGTATGCCTGAATCGCGATGCCCAGAACTGCCATCGCTCCTTGGTTAGGCCCGTAGGCCCGTCAAAGAGGGGGCCACCCTGGAACATTTGTGCCTCATTGTCCTGTGGTTTCCATCCATCTTGAATGAGTTTTTTCAGCTTGGGCCCCGATTGCTCAACATATTGGGCAGCCGTGAGTACATGGCAGTCAAAGACATTGGGAAAATTTGTGGCGTCGTCATCGTGATCCTCCTCCAAGGTCCGCCGCAGAGTCCAGATTGTGATATCGACCGTGTTCAGACACTCGAGACCGCCCAGCCGCGCCCAGAAAGCATTCACATTTACCCAGGCGCTCAATATCTCGTCGGCACCATTGGCGTGCTTCTCAGACGGCGTAAAGTTGAACCAGTCTCGGAGAACCCACCCAAGCTGCGGCAGATCCGTCCAGTCGATTTTCCTGTCCGTGTCGGGCAGCTGTGTGAGTTGTACAAGAATCTGGGCGAGACTGTCCTGAGCGGGGCTGGCATGGGGGATCTGCTGCGCGATCTGGAAAACATCGCCCCAGGTCTGCCATATGAAGTTGTCGGCGTCTTCCTTGTTGCCTGTCGGCGCCAGGCCGTCGATTGATCGTGCTGCCGCTGCCTCTGCTGCTTTTCTCTCTTCAGACTCGGAGTTTGACGATTCTAACCATTTCTGAAAGATCTCGAAACGTTCATTGCTCACTTTGACGGTCTTGTGGGCATTTTGAGATTCTTGTCTAAGCGTGGGTGCCATTATTATTAAAAGGTGAAGATAGAGTCTCCCAATCTCAGACGGTTATGGGACTAGTAGACAATAATGTGGTGTTTTGGATACTCAAGAGAAAATATCCAATAAGCAAGAACAAATAAACAAAGTGCCTCTTTCGCAAAGCCCTTTATGTACAAATTTCTGCCTCCATTGCCCAGCCCGTCTTGCATTTTGAGCTGCCTGATGAGGGCAAGTGAGGTTATACTAGTTGCTGGAGCCTTTTGAGTCTTGGTTGCAGGCACGATACGTCATGTGCACGGGCCAAGGAGCTGCGACTGTCCAATTCAAGGTGACATAGTGGAAACGTGGTATCATTACTACATACCAAATGGCAAAATCATCATGATTGAATGGATGCAACTTTGTATTTCTATTTGTGGTCCAGCTCTACAATCACTGACGGTCCAGTAATAATCACCTGTACCAATCATTATAATTGCCTAATTCTTCCTCGGCCGCATGTTTCCGAGGTGCGTCTGACAGAATACACACACCCCCCTCAATTTCTTGCCACGTTTGAAAAGTGTTATAGCTTACAAGATACTAGGTATCCATCCAGTACACGGTCGCTCAATCTATGCTTGATTCAATGATTTCGGGCAATCAAAATCATCAAAAACATTAATATTAATCATGTCTAGTCTTCCTCATTCGAGGTCTGAGTTCTAGTAGTGTTTGTTCATTATATCATAATATTCGTGGCTCATCTGCCACCCGGTCACTCTTTAACCAGCAAACTCGAATAGCGTCCTCATCTGAGCATCAGCATAACCCGCATTGATGGCGAGCTGAAGGCTGATGCGGGCCTTTTGCGGGTTCAGCCAGCCGCCACCATAGTATCCCTCGGTATCGGCAGCCTCGACATAGCCGTCCATTGTTCTGCGCGAGTCGACAACGGCCGTACCGTTTTCGGCAATCAGGCTGGTGATGACCTCGGACCCGTCATCCGTCCAGCCTCCGGCGCCCATACCGGCCAGTACGAGACCCTTGGCACCAGTCTCAACAGCTGCAGTCGCAAGAGCCGGGTTCAGGCCCTGGTATCCATACAAGATATCAACCTGGGGCAAGACGGTCGTGTTGGACAGGTCAAAGTATGGCTTACCCACTGGCAGGGCAGAAGCATAGTAGAATATGGGCTTGATGTCAATGAAGAAACCCAGGAAGCCCTGCTCGTAAGCCTTGAATGTGTCGACGGCGTTGGCGTTTGTCTTGGTCACGTAGTAGGCGCTGGCGATGCGGTCGTTCAGCACCACCATGGCACCTCGGCCCCGAGCGGACTCGCTCGCGGCAAGAGTGACGGCCTCGAGCAGGTTGATGGGGCCGTCGGCACTAATCGCAGTTGCCGGGCGCATTGCACCCACAATGACGACTGGCTTCTCGGTGCGGAGAGTGAGGTCGAGGAAGAAGGCCGTCTCCTCGAGGGTGTCGGTACCATGCGTGACAACAACGCCCTGGCAGTAGGGGCTGTCAAGCTCAGCCTGGATCTGCTTGGTCATGTTGAGCAGGATCGCCGGGGTGATGGCTTCGGAGCCCACATTGGCAACTTGTATGCCCGATGGGTTGGAGACGTTCCACAGCTGCGGAACAGCCGCGATCAGAGTCTCGACACCGAGGGCACCCGCTTGGTACCCAGTGGTCTGGTCGCTGCTGGACGCGCTGCCAGCAATGGTACCTCCAGTCGCGAAAATGGTAATGTTGGGGTGGCTAGCATTGTACACCCCTTCCTCACGGACAGTCAACCGGGCGGCAGCCGGGGGTGCTGATACTCGCATCGGCGTGGCCAAGGCAAGGCCAGCCTGGAGAGCCAAGAGAAGCTTGGAAGACAACATTGTTTGACAGTGGCTTGGTTGTCAGCTCTGAACACCGGTTGACAGGCAAGTTGAGTTGGCAGTCGAACTCTTTCCATTTGGGGGAACCCATGATGCTTATATGCTCACCGCATCACAAGCTGGTGATTACTATACCTAGACAAACTACTAAGAAACTGTTACCGATACCCGCGTCGATTTCCAACCTCGCACTCGACTCTTTTGCTCATGGGTAGGAATCCTTATCAGTGAATGGGACTCGGTGAGTGGCTTTACTCTCTGACAGGTGAGGGGTGTCACTCCATGACTGCGGCATTTTACAAAATGGTTCCTGATAATGACATCAAGTACAAGGGCAAGATGGCACCATGCGAGAAACGTGCCCTTGGCTTGCTCATCATCTTTGCAATCAAAGGAACGAAAATCCGGGGCATTCGGGATGTGTTCGACTTTGACCAACAAGTTGTTGGACAAGAAACCAGGACAAGGCGCTATTGTTTGCTACATTTAGGGACCCGAACGAAATATTGCTGCGATAGCGCTAGCGGCCTTGGCACTATAGCGCCCGATCCCCTCGTATGGGGAAGAGTCAACAACGATAAGAGTGGTTAATAACCAATTTCATAATCAAAGATTCAAAGAACATTTTCAGGGTGCCGGATCGTCGTCGTCTCCGCAGTCGAGCAATTGACAAACTCCCGAGCGCAACTTCTCCCCCGTGGGCATGCATAGTATGGGGGCCTAGCATTCGCTGGCAACGGACCGAGTGCATTTCGGCTGATGCCGACGATACCGAATGCAGGGGCCTTCCCTTATCATCCGTGGATGCTGCTTACCTCTCAGTATACTTGGCTCAATCAGTCTGCATGTCGGGTCTACATTCCGAAGGTGGCTGGTCGCTCTAAAAGTCTCTGAAGCTGCTTGAACCATTTCCGTATCCAGATCAATTGCTCATTGATTGAAATGTCGGGGGTTAGGTAGAGTATGAAACATAGAATGAGGTAGAAATTTGTCTGCCAAAATCCTCGGCTCATTCCCGATACCGGCTTGCAAATCCACAGCCAAGCATTGGCGATACTACTATGTACTACATTATGCCTAACTCGAAAGACGCCCCAAAAGTATCTCGCTTGGACCTCCGTGTTCAGTCAGCGGCGATCCCACTTGTTGGCTTCGTTCTGCTTACACGCTATAGTTATGCGGCACCCTGGTGTAGTGGCCAACTTCTAGATGGCTCAAATACACCCACCCGGAAAGCCAGTGCTCCCATTGGGCACTCAAGGGCTGTATTTCCAAAAGAAGTAGTTGGGTATTTGAGTAGGACGGTTCGACACCCAAGAGCTTCTTGATGAAATAGCTAATGCGACAAGACGGCGTAAATTTTTCAAAAACTTTTTTTTTTTTTTTTTTTTCACAATCGAAGCCGTGTGGGGGCTATGCCAGAGCAAGGCCACCATCAATGACCGCTTTTGAGTGTCTTGATAAATGGTGCATTGTTATGAGTACAAACAATAAGGAATTACGATAATAACAATGGATCTACTTTGTCGCTGGCTGCGGAAAATATACAAAACGAAGATGGGAACAAAGAGAAAGAAACGTCATTAATACACCAATCATCGATGCAGTCATCTCGTTCTGCGCAAGGACTGTTCTCGAGTAATCGCACGTACATCATACGGATAGAGCTTGAAATCGCCCCTCTTGCTTGAGATACGTGTCAATAATGTCGACATTAGCGAGTGTTCCCCAGGGCCCGGCACCCGAGTGGCAGCGTTGGGCCAACAACTCAAAAATGTTGAATCGCATGATTAAAGACGAAGCTCGATCAATCAAGCGTACAGTCCAGCGCGAACGTAACATGAGCTCTGACAAAGTTGACCGGCTCATGGTCACCACGCAATATTTGGCATCGCTGCGGCAAATAGACGAGAATGGCTGGCAGGCCTTGGATGACCTCATTTCTTTTCTCAGTGGTCATGCTGATAAGCTCTGGGGAAAGATGGAATCTCATTCTTGTTCGTCAGAGGACGATGATGAGGATTCAGCCTTGATCAAGCTCAGTGGCCAATGCAGCGAGGTCTCGACCATGGTGCATCAAGCAAGATGGCAACAAATGAAGGCAAAGAAGTATGATTTGTAGCACCGTTTCATCAAATGACCAGCAGAACTTTACGGTTGATCTTATACAAACATACATATACAAAACATTGTAGAAAATGATCTAGAGAAAGCATCGCCCATGCCATTGGGAGCGCTAATAGTTATGAACTTGTAGTTCTGGGGGTGTAACAGCTTTGAAACCATAAAATATTCAATCATATTCAAGTCAATAACCTATTTCACAGCTCGCATGGGCAGACCCTCATTCACACGAGGGAACATCTTGGATTTAGCGATGCTAGACTTTCATACGATAACAGCACAATCACATTAAGCATGCCCTCATCTGTCATTTCAAATATATCCAGTGTACCAACATGTAGAAGGTATTGCCAGAATACGACTTGCGACTTAGATTGTGGTATCCCGTGAATGCTCGTGTACTTTGCGAGAAATGTCAGCCATTTAGTCCTATCCTTTGCTCCCCGAGGTGACTTTGTGATATGTCTACTGGCATGGAACGACCATTAAAGTCCATCATGATATTGCCCAAACTGACCAGCTCTACCAGCCCAAAGACTCTGTTTCTCCAATATTCTTTTTTCTTCCAAGTATCCCACGGGGCAATAGTCGAGATCGGTTGCGAGGTGTTTTACTAATCTATGAGACACCTGGCTATTCAATTACCGTTCATATATGCTTCAGCCATTCATTATGTGAGCCCAGTTAAGTCGAGCTGCACAGCTAATATTACCACATATTTAACTCTGCCAATATGGCGCGCGTAAATGAGCAGCTGGCGCCGTCAACAAATCGACCCCGTCTTTTGCATTTTTGGCTCTCAGTCGGTTGGCTCTAAAGCTGGGCCGATTACCACATCCAGTTGATGTCAAAAGACAACCAAAAACGTGTACATCAAGCTGAGAAAAACGAAAGGAAAAGCAAGCAGGGAATGTTTAACAAAGCAGAACTTCAGTGACATGCGGTGATCCTTGCTGACTCTGGTGGATTTTGTGAGGTGTTGTGTGATCACCTGCAATTTGCCAAATGAAACTCATGGTATTTGCATATTGCGACACTAGGTTTGATAGTCAGTGAAATAATCTTTTAACGTAGCGGAGGACGAACGAAGCGCAGAAAATCAAAGCAGCAAATACACCAAAGCTGTTGGATGCTGCTTCAATTTCACAAACGTCAAGTGCTTGATGTGCAGTTTGTGCGCTTTTCGCCTTGACTCATCCGACCCATCCGACCCAAAGTGTTAGGTAATAGTTCGTGATGCCACGTTTGGTGACGCCCCTTTACTATGACTGAACCTTTCGACCCACCGCGAAACGGCCGGGCCGCGGATCCACCCCCCGCCAGAGTTTTCCCTTGAGTTTGAGATTGGAATGCGTGCAGTCATATGGCGACAACGAGGTGTTGATCATTGTGTCGGCTTTGGTATAAGACATTGCTGTTGTGGGAAACATCATTTGAGCATTGGGTGCGACTTGCGTCGAAAGAAGCTAGTAAATCTTCTAAAGCAAACACCCAAACAACAGAGAAATTCATCCATTGACGGCCTCGTGAGGTATTTCTACCCTGCGAACCCAGATTCGCACTCCCACGATGACCGGCTCAACACCGTACGGCTCCGGATTAGCCGAAAACGACATGAACAGCAGCACCGATGATGCCACGGAGCCGAAGAGAGTGGAACTTGGCACCGGCAAAGACATGGACAAGAAACGGCGTGGCAGCGCAGGCGAGAAGAGTTCGGATACGGATCCCGGATATTCGGAACGGAAGGTGGAAGAGGGCGAGGCCTTCTTCCGCAGACTTGGATGGAAGCGACTCACAGTTGTGCTAATTGTGAACGCCATTGCATTGGGCAGTCTAAGCCTGCCGGCTGCCTTTGCGACGCTGGGCATGGTCGCCGGCGTTATATCCTGCGTCGGTGTCGGCTTGCTGGCCATATACACCAGCCACATCATCGGTCTGGTCAAGTTGAAGTTCCCCGAGATTGACCACTATGGAGCCGCTATGGGACTCCTGTTTGGCCGTTTTGGCAGGTTCGGATATGAATTGGGCAGTGCCATGTTTGTGATAGAGCTCATTCTGCTCGTCGGATCTCACTGCCTCACGGGCACTATTGCCTTTACCCACATCACCGAGAGCAGTGTCTGTTCAATCGTATTTGGTGTGGTATCAGCCATCATCCTATTGCTTCTAGCTATCCCCCCGTCCTTTACGGAACAGGCGATACTCGGCTATGTTGACTTCATCTCCATCATTGGCGCCATCGGCATTACCATGATCGCCACCGGCATCCGATCAAGCCATGAGATACTGAGCGAGAGCACATGGTCAGCGTGGCCAGCGCCTGACACGACCTTCATTCAAGGTTTCGTGGCCATCACAAACATTGTATTTGCGTACAGTTTCGCCATGTGTCAGTTCACTTTCATGGACGAATTGAAGAAGCCAGAGGACTATGTCAAGTCCATTTGGTCGCTTGGAATCATTGAGATCATCATCTACACCCTGACAGGTGCCATCATCTACGCATTCGTCGGATCTGAAGTCCAATCGCCTGCACTTCTCTCTGCTGGCAATGTGGTCTCGCGAGTTGCCTTTGGCATTGCCCTGCCAGTGATTTTCATTTCGGGGTCTATCAATATTACAGTTGCCGGGCGCTATATCCACGGACGCATATTCAAACACTCCATAACCCGTTTTGTGAACACTACCAAAGGTTGGATCACCTGGTTGGCTATCATTACTGTCATCACCATTCTGGCGTTTATCACGGCTGAGGCCATTCCCATCTTCAGCGACCTCTTGTCTCTCTGCTCATCTCTGTTTGTGTCGGGATTCTCATTCTACCTGCCTGCACTCATGTGGTACAAACTGATCAAGCAGGGCCGATGGTATGACCGCGAAAACCTTGGTCACGCTCTCATGTGCGCTGTGGCATTCGTGGTTGGTTTGGTTGTGTTGGGATGTGGAACATATGCAAGCATCGTTGATATCGTAAGTCATTTCTCAACACCCCAAATGGTCATTTATGACATTGAGCCAGACTCTAACATAATGTTCAAAGAGAGACAATTTCCGAGAAGGGACAGTCAGCGGAGTGTTTACTTGTTAAGTCTCTGATAAATATCTTCAATATCCAAGAATTCGCTCTGGTCAATAAATCAAAGCCCCCTGGTGACTAGTTCTTCATAGACGCGATATGGCCCGGGATGCTTTGCCCAAGTCATCACAGTCAAGCTCTGAAGTGTTCCGTCTGTCCCTCCAGCCACTTCGCCATGGTTGTAGGCGGCCGTCCAGAGTATCTTTCTATGTTGCCAATCGCTTCTTCAAGAATTTCAGGCGCCCGCTTATGCTGATTACGGCCCTTCTCGCTCATTTCTCTCATTCTGTTGACAAAATTTGTGGCTGCTTGTTCGGGGACATGTAAGTTCTCGACAAAGAACTGGACCCCTTCTTTGTCACTCAAAGCCTGGATGGAGAGATCAATGTCGATCGCTCGGCCAATTTCTTGTCCAGCTTCACGCTGCGACATGCGGCTAGGCCCATAAAGATAGACAACATTCCGCCCAGCCTTCGTCTCCAGTACCTCGGGGCCTTGGGCTAGGAGAGCACCACACACTGCGCCGATATCCTCTGGCGCAATGTAATTGAAGACGGCGGCCTCTGGATAGACTAGTTTCAGCTGGCCCTTCTTCACCATCTCCTTCCAAGCGAGGATGTTGCTCATGAAAGCCGACGGACGCACAACGACGTAGCTGGGGACACCAAAGACTTCCTCGAGGGCAATCTCGACCTGTGCATGAGCCCAGGCAATGAAGTTGGCTGCCATATCTACAGCCTGCGGGTCGCCTTGGATGGTCGAGCTGCTGTTGAAGACGACGAGCTCGATACCGGCTTCCTTGAGCGCCTCAATGCTGGGCCGCATAGACTTGCCCATGATGCAGTAGAGGAACGCCCGCTTGGCCCCCGTCTGAGCAACTGCAGCCCGGACAGTGTCAGGCAGAGTCAGGTCAGCATAGACGCGCTCCATGCCAGCACTCTGTTCTTGTTTGGGATCAAGACCGACAATTGGCTTCGTCGTATCTCGCATTGCCAACGACACTTTTGCGCCCCTGTCCTGCGCCATCCGAGCCGCCGCCACCGCGACTTGACCGGTTGGGCCAAATATGATTATGTTTCCAGGAGCCATGGTGAAAGGGAAGACCGTGACAAAGGGTGTTGGGATAAGCCGTCTACCGTACTGGGGTGGGGTGGTTCTGAACAATGATTATTGGCGTCAACAATGATTGTCCCAAACACCATGATTGTTTCCCAGAAAAATAATGTTTAGGTGAATTATTAATATTAAGGCTAATAAGTAGAGTTTTGGTGGCAGGCACATAACCTTATTGAAGGAGCCTAAAAGAAAAAGTGATCCCATTATTTAAAGTACTGGGCACCTGGTATTAAGCTGGATTTTTATTGGCATTTTATATCAGGTTTCACTGGCATAAGAAAGAAACACATACTTAATTTGAACTTACGGTTTACGATCACGGTGTTACAGTTTTACGGTTCTACCATGAAGTCATGATTGCATATTTGGAAATTGCAATTTATCAAGTCCAGAGAAGGGGTGAGAGTCACGATTCAGATATACCGGCACCCAGTTGGCAGTAGCTGGCCAGTACATCAACCCATACTGCCCAAATGTACATCCAGTTCTACAGCCAGTTCTACAGCCAGTTCTACAGCCAGCTCTACAGCTGCCTATGAATATCAGTCACTCGTTGATATCCGTATGGCAAGAGCTTTTATTTATAACATGGCTGCTCTGATTCATGTCTACTGACGCCCTAGTACTCGGAAATGCGATTGTATCCCCGAGCGCTTAGCAGTTCAGGTATTTAGGTTAGTTGGATCGGTCCTTCTAGGCATACATAAATCGACCCCCAAAATCCGTCCGGATTTTGGGTGTACATACGAGGCACTACTCATCAGTTGGCGCATTGCGCCTCTCCAAGGGTCAATGTTGCGATGAAAGTAGATGATATGATTTCGAGTTGCTCGAGGGGCTATGCAAAACTTGTTTGTATGTGCCTGCTTAATGCATGATTCGTATAAATTAGCAAGCTAATGCTGCTAATCAGCAGTACTCATGACAGAGCCATGAGATGAAAAGCTTGTTACTATTGGCCCACTCTCTGCATGGAGTCTCTGGGATGTAGCCTTAATATCTATAGATAGACGCATGAATCAGGCCTTTTCTGCGGCGAGGCTAGAAAACTGGACCTCGGTGCGGGCATCGTTGGAGCTCACGGCACCGATTGGGCGCCCGATGGCATCGTGCGTCGCATCCCACTCGGCAACTTGCTCAATGGGCACTTTGACCAGCTGATGACCCTGGGCGCCACTTTCCAGTTGCAAAACCTCTTGACGCAGTTCATACCCTCGCCATTTGGGAAGCAGCTTGACCCAGAGTACGTAGTAAGCGATGCAAGTGAGTACAATACCAATGCCCGTAACGACATATGTGCCGTACCAGAACGAGACATCGCCCTTGCCAGCAGCGGGAGGATACCAGGGCATCACAATCAGGTAGAGCTGGACCAGGATATTGAAAATGACCACGGGATGCCACGCTTTGAAGGCAGGCTCGGGAAGGTTTGCCTTCTTGCGACGCCAACGAACAACATAGAGTCCAATAGCCATGGCAAGGCTGAAAAAGGAACTGGGAAACACTGCAAGGTCGCTGACTGTTTGTGTATCAGGAACTGATAGATGATCGATGCACGGAGCATTACGTACCGAAATTAAAAGCATCACCAGTAGGAACGGCCAAAATGACCAGGACTGTTATGGCCCAATCAAAGAGGTACGGGCCAGCAGGTGTACCAAAGGGCCAAGTCGAAACCCAGTAACGAGTCCATGGTAAGACTCCTTGCCTATATTACGTGATTAACAAAAGAGTTCACACGGCAGACATGTCGATACACCAAAGAGCAAGGATTTTTACCTTCCGCATTCTCGCAACTGGCGCCCGGCACCGATCAGTACGGCAATCAGGTTACCGAAGGAGCTGAGCGCGATCAAAAAGTTGAGTCCCCGGGAAGATTTACTGGATCCAAAGACGGACGAAAAGAACAGTGTCGCTGCAATGGTGCCTGAATTTTCCAAGTCTTCCTTTTTCACTGTTGAAGATCCTGGTCAGCAACAGCTTGACTAGCAACAATGAGCAAGCCCTGATCTTACCGGCGGCGAAATATGCTATGTTCGCAAAAATGTAGAGAGCCATGACAGTCAAGATAGAAATAGTGCCATTTCTCTTGATTTGTTTCACGGGATTCTGCGACGTGGTTCAGCTTATGGGACAGCTCCAGGGAACAACCGCGAGACAGCAACATACCTTGATCTCGTTCACAACATTGAATGCATTGTTATAGCCAGCGTAGGAGAAGATAATTCGATAAAGTGCATTGGTCACCCCATAAGGTGTCGCGGTCCCTTCAAATGCATTTTGAAAATGTGCCTTTGGATTCTCGACCGAGGTGTGGCCAGCCAGGACTACCCAGCCAGTGATCGCAATAAACACCAGCGTGAGGAGCTTGATGGCGCCGATTCCATTTGATAGGTAATATGCACCCTTTGTATGAAGGATGGCGGCTATCCAAAAGTGAGTTAATGACGGCTTGGGTTGAGAGAGGTGTATGCTTTACCAATGACAGCAACAGTGTAGGCGACAATAGCTACACCCTTGATCTGCCAATCTGTGCCTGTACGACCAGCCGTGGCGAAGAGGTAGTTTGCAAGCACTGTCCTGGTGTTTAGTCTCAAATCATCGGCATTGAATGCTGTGGTGGGCTTGACCTACCGATACAATTACTGCTTCGAAAAGAGAGAATCACATTTTGCATGGCAAATGCCGTCGGGAAAAGGAAGCGCGGCGAGGGATAGGCCTGCTCCAGATTCACGACTTCAGCACCCGATCGACTTGGAAAATACGCCGAAAATTCCAGGTAGACAGCACCACTACAGAGCGAGATGATGCCTCCCAATACCCAATAGATCATGCTAAGGCCGACGGAGCCGGTGCCTTTGAGGATAGAAGATGCTACAAAGATGTGAGCGCCTTGGTAGAATACCGATGATTGTCCAACGCATGGATACTTACGTGTCGAATAGATTCCAGTTCCAATCATCATGCTGATGTTCAAAAACAAGATGGTGATAGGTCCGACATTGTAGCCAAGTGGCGAGTGACTTTCTACAGGGGCACCACCTGCCTCTTGGAACATCTCTGGCGCATCATTACCGCCGACCTCTCCAACGTACTTGAAGTCGCCATCATACGCCACGGTTCCGTTTGGTGGAGTGGAGGAGTTTTCATCGGACTCGGTGGCGCGATCGCGCCCCAAGTGTCGCCTGAACAACATGCTGCTCACAGTTTGCGCACTTGCTCAGCAGAGAATCAAGATGCAGATAGTGAAGCGGAAGATTGACGAGATTTAATGCCCGGACATCCAGGTTTCGGTCCTCGGAAGAGGATAAGATGAACTCTGTTTTGTTGTTCTATCTCCGGCAAGCTCCGACGACAACCTTTGAAAATTAAAAACTCAAATGGCACAACAAGTCACAGGTTTCGTGGTGAGGGGTGAGTTACTGTTATACGAAAGATTCGAGTTATGGATGGTCCATTCACGCCAGGATTGGTAGATGCGGCAAGGCCAAGCTGAGCTGCAATGAAGTGCCAGCACCCTGGCAGCACGCCATTATCTCGAGATATTGCAGCAGCCAACTGCCCCATTTAGGTGGAGAGTTCGCAATGAGAAACACACCAGGTAAGATGAAAAGCATAGAGATAAGGGCTCTATACTTTCCAAGCGTCGTGTTCCTCATGGTATTCCCCAGTCATACGGGTAGTACAATACGGGATATAGTCTCTCTTCCTTTCTTATCGATGTGTGTGATCAAGATGCGAGAGATGCAGCTACCGTGACACGACTGCATCACAGGGTCTGAATTGATACACATAGCTTGACAGTATTGATGGACAAAGTTGATGCAACTCAATCGGACTTGCATAAATAGAAAACGGAGCATTTTGTCTTCCATTCGATGAGACCAATCTGCAGCAGTATAATTCAGATGTGCGCGGTCTTGGAAATACCCTCCTCGTTTGCCAGCGCCTAGGGTCCGGCTGGCGACAGCAACTTGCATGAGCATAGGCGAGGGTGACATGGCGTGATCCGGTGTTCAAGGTCGGCATTTCACCTCTCACAAAGCTTGCTCAAGCAGTGCCGCCACTGTGCCGGTGGTTGGCTCCCATGCTCATTGCTCTGCCGCGTGTATCGGCCGAGCTGCTAACGTACTACGGAGGAAGCGTCTAGGCATGGTTGCACCAATTGATATTCGTGACATTGTATTGGATGCAACATTACAATGAGTTCTCAGCAGATGTCTGGAATCTGCGAGTATCGCGTCATATCACACAAGTCATTGGAGGTTAGCGGGTCGGCCCGTACTTCGACTAGGTCAGGCATTTACTGTATTGTCCGGAGAGGGGCCGGCTGGGTTTAGGGTCATGGTTCAGGCGAAGTCAGCCACGGGCAAAATTACATATTTAGACATACATATTAAGCCAGCTCATCATATGATATTCAGGTTTATTCCAGCTTGATGGTTCTTTTATTCAGCGTTCAGTATAAGCAATATGATTTATAGGAATGATTTGCGGGCTGCGCAGCAATGACTGCCCTTTTCCGGAGTACCCCAAACGCCTATGCTTTGCCATGCCATGTTATGATTTTGTCCTTTTTTTTTTTTTTTTTTTGGCAAGTCTCGGCAGCTCAATGACCTGCGAATAAACAAATGATTCATTGTGATTTAATAATATATCATGCTTGGAGTATTGCAATAGAAATATATAATGACTTATTAATATACTAGCTGACCCTGTCAGCCAGATTTTTTTTACTTACGCAAAAAAAATATTAGCAACAGCAAGACCGTAAGCGATAACAAAATCGTTAATAACAGCAAGATTATAAGGTTAAAAAATACTATAATTTATAGCAAAATAATTAGCGATAATAAAATCGTAAAATTAAAAAGCACCGTAATATGCCGTAAATATTTAAAATTATTTTTGCTATTTATAATTAGTACCTAGCTAAAAAATCTATATAATTGCCAAAATTATCGTAATTATTATAATTAACCCGATTTAAAACTATTAATTCCTAATCGGGCCTAATTAAAATTACGTAATAGCGCGTAAATAAAATTTATATTATAGGATTTTTTATATTTTCCCGTAATTTTTAGCTATATAATTTTAGCTTTTTTAAATTATTAATTTACCGGTAAATTATAACTATTATATACCTTTATTTTGCATTTACGTATATTTTTTAAAGCTAATTTATTATAATAATCGGATTTTTAAATCGATTTTATATATAACGCAATTTTTCTAAAGTTTTTGCGATTAAATACGGCTAAATTAGCGTATATACGACTCCGGGCGCAATTTTATATTAAGCAATTACCTTTAATATATTATAATATATTATTTAATTTTATAATAACTATAAATTCCTTTGCTTATAGGCATTTTTATATTTTATTATCGCTAAAAATATATTATATAATTTATTTTATATTATTTATAATTTTTCCCGGCTTAATGCGATTAAATATAGCTAAATTAGCGTATATACGACCCCGGGCGCAATTTTATATTAAGCAATTGCTTTTAATATATTATAATATATTACCTAATTTTATAATAACTATAAATTCCTTTATTTACGGGCATTTTTATATTTTATTATTATTAAAAATATATTATATAGCTTATTTTACGTTATTTATAATTTTTCCCGGTTTAAAGCGATTAAATAATCGATTTAAAGCTTATTTTTTATAACGTATATTAATTTATAACCTATATATTATTAATTTTTATTATATTTTTAAAATTATTTTTATTTTTTAGCAATTATTTATTACCGATTTTTACCGAAAAATTACTAATTATATTTCTATAATAATTTTAATATTTTTATTAACCCGAATTAATATTTGCGATTTATTTCGCTGCTTTTCGGTTCCGACCGATTATTTACGCGATTTTGCGACGCTTTTTAACTTTTTTTTAAAGCCTTTCGACGCTTTTTAACTACGGCTATAGCTAACGGAAAAAAAAAAAGCTTAAAAAGGATAAGCTAAAAAAAATGCTTAAGGCCTCCGAAAAATAAGCTTAAATTAAAGGCAAAAAAGCCCGAAAAAAAGAAAAAAAAGCCGAAAAGGTCCGAAAAGCATTAAAAATACGTATTTAAAAATTAAAAAAGCAAATAGCTAATCGCAAAGCTTTGCCGATTTTTTCCGGTATTAAAAGCACTTTTTCGACCCCGGTTAAGCGTAAATTTGCGGCTATTAATATAAAAAATACCCGTTAGCCTAATAAAACGCTATATAATAAAATTATTATACCGAAAGCTTATAATTGCAATTTAATCGATCCGGTTATAAATAACGCCGATTTAGCTAAAAATTAGGTTTTTATTTTCGCTAAAAATTATTTTAGCCTAAAAAAATGCGATTAGGCTAATATTACGGTTTTCGCAATATTAAAGCTAAATATTAAAGCTAGCCGAAATATTAAAATAATTAAAAAAATTATATAAATAATATATTTATATTATAAATAACCAAAAATAATCGAAAACGTATTAATAAAAATTTACGGTAAAAAAAATATTTTTACGCTTAAAATATATTATAAATTCGTCCCGATAAAAAGCGTAATAATAATAAAAATATTTAGCAAACCTTTAATTTATAATAAATTTTAATTATTTTTAACGCTAAAAAATTGCAAATAATATAAAATATAAAAAAAATAATAATATTAACGTTATTAATTTTAAAGCCGCTTTAATAATTATTTTCGGTATTCCTTTAATTATTTTCGACGTTTATAGCCGTTATTCGAACGGTTCCGGCTTTTTTCGCTTTTATACTATTATAAAAAGCTACGGTAATAGTATTTATTCGAATTATTATTATAATAGCTAAAAAAGGCAATATTCGCACCGATTTAATAAGCTTTTAAAAGCAGTTTTTCGATAAATTTCGACCGTTAATCTATTTTATAAATTTTTAAAAGCGCGGCTTTTTAAAAAAGGTTAAAAAAAAAAAGTTTAATTAAACCTTTTTCGATCCTTTTTAACTTTATACGACCGGCGATTTTAAAATATAAAAAAATTATAAAATTTATAAAATATATTCGATTATTTTCGATTTTTTTTTTGCTTTTATCGGCTGCTTTTATTTTTTACCGCGTTTTACGCTTTTCGATTATTTTTAACGTTATTCGGAAGTTTTTTTTAAAATAAACTACCGTAATAAAATTTTTTGTATTTTTATAATTTCTTTAGCCCGTATTTCCGGTTTTTTTCGATAAAAATTAGCATTTTTCGGTATTTTTCGGCAATTTATAGCTTTTTTTTAGTATAATATAAAATTTAAAAATTTTTTTAGCCTTTTTCGGGCTTAAAGGATTATTTTCGACCGTTATAATATTTTAAAAGCCGGCGTATTTAAATATAATAAATAAATATTTACCGTTCAATATAAATAACGTTAAATTTATATTTTTTAGCCCGAAAACCTGCTATTATAATCGAATATATTCGCTTTTAAAATAAATATTTTATAAATTTTATTATTTTTATATATAAATATATAAAATAAATAAAAACGTTAAAATTCCCCGAAAACGCTAAAACGAATTAATGCGAGCTAATTTATTAATAGCGCTTTTTTTTTAATAAATATTAAAATTTTTAAATAAACGATATTATTTATAATAATAATTTTTTCGCTTAATAAAATTTTTAAATTCCTAATATTTATCGTTCGGGATATTATAATATAAAATTAATTATAGGTAAATATTTATATTTTAAAGTTAATACTTATAATATTAAAAAATTACCTTTAAAATTTATTAATAATTATAAAAAAGCTTAGCTATATAAAAAACTATTTATAAAACTATAAAAACGGCTAATTATTTTTATTTTAATTTAGCTATAAGCGTAGGATCGCTTTTATTTACTTATAAAATTTATTATTTAATATTTAATTTTCGATATTATTTTAATAAAGCTTAATAATAATAAAATAAATATTATTATATATTTTTATATCCGGAAAAAAATTACGTAATAATATAATAAAAGCTTTTATTTTAAAGCGTAATTTAGCTAAAAATATTTTTAATAGCTTTAATAAATAAAAATATTTTATAAAAGGTAATTCGACCTTTAAAAGGCCGATATATATAAATTTATCCCCGAAATCGTATTCCCGAATAAGCCCGGGTATACGATTTAAAAAAACGTTATTTATATCGTTTAACCGGGTATTATAAGCGTAAAAAATCGCTTTATAAGCAAAGGTATTAGGCTATATTATAATATTAGCTAACGTTAAGCAAAAATATATATAATTTAATAATTTATTTTAACGCCGAAAAATTTTAGCGAAATTTAATAAATAAATAAAGCCGTTTATATATAAATTATAAAAAAAAATTTAATTATTAAATATATATTATATTTTTAGGGTTTGCCCGTAATAAATATATATTTTTTATTAAAAATAGCTTTTATATCCGGTTTTAGATTTTTAATTTTTAAAAATAAATTTTAACCGTTTACGCGCGGCTATTTTTACGTATTATAAATAGGATTTAAGCGAAATCGCCGCTTAATAAAGTTAATATATTTTTAAAAAAATAATTTAGCCCCCGGATATCGCGTAGCGTTTTATCGACGGTATTAAAGTAATATTTATTTTATATAATTATTTCGTTTTAAATAATAAAAGCGGTTTTTTAAAAAAGTTAGGCTTTATCCGTCCCGCGTAAAACGGTATAAACCGAATTTAAATAAAAATAAATAAAGATTTTAAACCTCGAATAGGCAATTTTACCTTTTAGCAATAATAGCGCGGTAATACCGGATAACGCTATATAAAAAATTATATCGCCGAGCGAACGGTAATAATAATATAATATTTAATATAAAAAAGTTTTTTTTATCCCGGCCGGCCTTTAAAAATAAAAATATATATCGGACGAATTTATCGAAATAGCCGCCGTAATATCGTTAAACGCTTTTTATTAGCCGTTATTAAGCTAGGCTAAATTCGACGTAAAGCTTATTTTTTTATAAGCCCGATTATAATCGAGCTTTATTAATAAAAATTAATTACCGATTATTAAATTTTAATCGAAAGCCGTAAAAAATAGCTTAATAAATTTTTAAAATACGCTTAAAAAAATTAGCGATAAATTAAATAAAGGCTATAATCGAAATAAAAACTTTTAATAATCGCCGGCTAACCGTTTAAGCGTTCGATTTATTTTAAAAAATCGTTATAAAAATATTTCCCGAATTTTTCCTAAATATATAAAAAATTATTAATTTTCTAAATTAATAAAACGTAATAAAAAATATTTTTTATTTGCTTCCCGCTTAAAAAATCCTTTAATTTATCGAAAAAATATTTTTAATACCGATTATTTTTAGCTAGCCTTTTCGCTTTATAAGCGTTTTTAAATATTATATATTTTTCGCTTTCGAAAATTATTAAATTATCCTAATTTGTCGCGTTAGGGATTATAATAAATAATATACGTAACTAAAATTTTTTGCCGGTTTAAAAGCCGATTTATTATATTTTTCCGATTACGTTATATTTTTTATTTTTTTATTTAATTTAGGATAAAATCGAGTTATTTTATTTATATATTAACGGGAAATTTAAATATAATATATTATAAAATTTTATAAATTTTTAATTAAAATCTATTTAAATTATTAGCTTTATCCGGTTATTATTAATTTTTTTTTACGCCGTAGCTTTGCCTAATTTTAGCTTATAAATAATTTTATTTTAACCCGGCAAATAAATATTAAAAGTTTTAATAAATAAAAATAAATTATATATAAAAAATTTTATTAGGCGCTAATAAGCCTTATACGGCCTTATATATTTATTAAATATATATTTTATAATTTCGTTTTTATTTTATAAATTTTCGCTAAGCTTTATAATAATCCGATCGGATTTTTTATATATATATTTATATATATATTTTACGGTTTTTACGGTTATATATATTTTAATATTAATATATATTTAATATTTACGGTTTAAATATAGATTATAAAGCATTATTTAGCGGTTATTAACGCTTTCTAAATTTTTTATAATATTTTTTATACCCGGAATATTACGTATTAAACGTTTGCGATATATAAAATAATTATTTTCGTAAATTATTATTTCCGAAAAATAATTTTTCGGGAATTTTTTAAAATATTTCCTATTAATTATATACGGAAAAATATAAATAACGGCGTTTGCGTTATTATAAAAATTAATAAAATAAAAACCGTAAATTATAAATTTAAATATAATATTGCGGAAAACCCCGTTAGGGTTAATATTAAAGCCGGAAATTTTTGCTTAAATAACTTTATCGATATTCGCGGGATTTAGCAGCCGATCGTAATTTATAAGCTTTAAAAATATTAATAAATATATATACGGCAGGTTTTATTTTTAATATTCGATAATTTATACGTATTTAGCGTATTTGCCGAAGCAATTTAGCTTTATAATATTACGTAATAGCTTTTTACGCTTTAAATCGAAAATATAAATATTAATATCCGGCCGATCGTTTACGGATTACCCCGGAAATAATTTACGTTTTATTTTTAGCTAATTCGGATTCGTAATAAAAATTATAAAAAATATAAGCTTGCCTAAAAAACGCGTTATAATTATAAAATTTTAATAATAGCGGTATATATTCCGTAAGCCTTTAACGTAAAACGCGGGTAAATAAATATTTTTAATGCTTATATTATTTAAATTAAGGTAATTAAACGCGAAAGCATCCTTAAAGCTATTATAAAAATTAATATAAATTTTGTTTTAGTAATTTTTAATATATTAAAAAGCGTTTTATTCGGTAATAGCCTAAGCATTAATTATAAATTATTAAAATAGCCTTTTATATATAAACGGAACCGATTAGCCTTTTTTTCGATAATAAAAATAATACCGAAATTATTTATATATCGTAATTATATTCCGGGCCTTTTTTATTAAACCGCGTTTATTTAAGCTTATTTTAAACCTTTTACTACCGTTCGGCTATATTAAAACGTATATAAGCGGCATATATAACGGATATTTTATAAAAAATTTTTTTAGCGCGAATTCGCCGAAGTTACGCTTAGCTAAAATTATTTTATATTAGCGTTTAAGCTCGGTATAATTTAAAAATATATTAGCGACGTCGTTAATAATCGGAAGGTTTTTATATTATTAATCCGCGCTTTTTTTTATTATTAATTATAGTTTAAAATTTAAAATAATTTTTAAGGCCTAATTATTTAAACCTTAATAATGCTATTTAAAAACGGCCTAAATAAAACGCTTTCGGGCCGTTGCGTAAATTTTTACGTAAAAATTACGATAATATAAATAATTTAATAGCTAGGCTATTATATTTAAATTAAAATTATTATTTAGGCTTATCCGTATAAATACGGCTTTTTTCGGGTTTAAAAATATAATTATTAATACGTCGGCTTAAATTTAGCTTATAATTTTAAAAGCCTAATTTTATAATATAAGGCACCTTATATATAATAATAATTAAAGCTATTATTACCCGATTTAGGCTAACCGGGTATTATTTTAGCTTTTAATAATATTAAAAGCTATATAAATATAAACGAATAAATTATATTATATTAGCGTAATATATTATAAAACGCTTTATTTTATATATTACGCCCGAAAAATAACGCTTAAAGGAAATTTAGCGGTTTTAAAAATTTTCGAAAAATAATATAGCCGTTATTATAATATTTATTAAATATAAAGCTTTTGCTATTTTTTTTATTAATAGCCTTTTTATATTAATAAAAAATATCGTAATAATCGTATTAATACCTTATAAACCCGATATTGTTAATAAGCGCTATAAATAGGCTATTAATAAATAGCTATATAATATATTTAGCTATCGGGTTTAAACGCTAAAATATAATATTTTATATAAAAATTTAAATAAAGGAAAATAAATTGGGTTTAATAAATATTATTTTAATAATACCGAACGTATTAAGGCTTAAAGGTAAAAAAGCGAATAATTATAGGTAATAGTCGTTTTAGGCCGCGGCCGCGCTTTATTTATTTTTATTTTTATTAACGCTAAAAGCTTATATCGCGGAAATTATTAGCCGGGCTTATTTAAAAGGTTTCGAAATCGAAAGGCCGCGGAAAAATATTAATTAAATAAAAAAGCGCCGTTTATTTTTAGGTAAGCTATAGCATCCGGTGCTACGCTTATAATTTTTATACGGATTATTTTTTGCGTTAAATTTAATTTTTTTAAAAGGTCGATTACGGCTATAATAGCCGTATATATATTATTTACGCGTTAATTTAAATAATAATATTATATATATATATATATATATATATATATAATAAGTTTTATAATAATAAGAAATATATAAATATCGCTAAAAGGATTGCGTACGCGACTAAAATACGCTATAT